>NW_026267339.1:234488-235148 GCF_000697945.3 Frankliniella occidentalis | reverse complement strand
GGGAATTTACACTTACCTAAGTCTCCTTGTAAGTTCTGTGTATGTGCTCTGGTTACGCATTTTCAATACGCCGGTGTGAACAAATTTGTTCATACTTTTTCCAGTCACGCAAGTCACATTTTCGTCAATTTCCAGTCGCTCCAGTCAAAATTTAGTCGCCCCAGTCACACATCCAGTCAGCTCCAGTCAATCCAGTCACTTCAACTCACGTCTAATCATTTTCAGTCACTCCAGTCATATCTAGTCATTTCCAGTCACGTCCAATCATTTCCGATCATCGTAGTCCTTCCAGTCTTAAGTCAGTGTACGCCCATTTTCGAAGTGAGGCACCCCTCGGTCCTTACTCTTCCTTAGACACATTGATTTTCAGAACGAAACAAGCGAGGAAAGGGGCGATCTGCCCCACCTGTGCTCGGGAATCGAACACCGCAACTCCGCGTGTTCCAACTCTACTTGAACTACAGGAGGTCGGTACGCTAGGGAGTAGCCAATGCCGCAGTATAAAGTGCACATGAACGGGGGGCGCAGACCGCCACACACCGCAAGAGTAAAAATGGTGGAGGAGAGGCAACTAACAAGCCGATCCGTCCAACCGTTAGAAACAAGGGTACGCCGCCGATCCGAAGATATTCATTCGGGCAAATGAGTCAACACCTACAT
>NW_026267339.1:215576-233491 GCF_000697945.3 Frankliniella occidentalis | reverse complement strand
CGCATTGTTGCCCTTGAGACCCGGGAAATGAGATAAACCGTCAAAAGGTTCGTCTCCTCCAATCGGCTCCGGGCCCGTTTTCGGCGGCCTCTGTGAGAAAAGTTTAGGTCAGATTTTTTATTTTTTTTCCGAGGAGTGGGTTTACCGACTAGGATGTTGCCTGCTCTCAACTGGAAAAAGTCGTGGTCATCAAATTGCGACGGCAATAGGAGGCCAAAAGTAAGGGAAAGCGTAAAAAGAGTATGTCCCTTATAAAAGACACTGGGCCTTAGGGGGTGATGTAGATGCCAATCGCCCCCCGAGGCGCCGATTTCGATCATAAATTGATCTGTTCCCACCAATACATGTCAAATAATCATATAGTACATGTCACTTTAGAAAAATGCGTATTGGGTCTCTGAAAATAAGAGAAACAGTGTAAAGAAGACCTCCTCCAATCGGCTCATTTCTTACTTTTGGCCCCCTATTGCCGACGCAATTTAATGGTAACGACTTTTTTCAGTTGAGAGCATGCAACCACGTGGTCGTTTAACCCATTTCTCGAGAAAAAAATAAATTTCCGACCTAAACTCATCTTACAGAGGCTGTCGAAAACGGGCCCGGAGCCGATTGGAGGAGGGCTTCTTTACACTGTTTCTCTTATTTTCAGGGACCCAATACGCATTTTTCTCAAGTGACATGTACTATTTGCTTATTTGACATGTATTGGTGGTAAAAGATCAATTTATGATCGAATTCGGCGCCTCGGAGGGCGATTGGCATCCACATCACCCCCTAAGGCCCAGTGTCCCTTATAAGGGACATACTCTTTTTACGCTTTCCCTTACTTTTGGCTCCCTATTGCCGACGCAATTTGATGACCACGACTTTTTCCAGTTAAAAGCAGGCAACCTCCTAGTCGGTAAACCCACTCCTCGAAAAAAAATAAAAAATCCGACCTAAACTTTTCTCACAGAGGCCGTCGAAAACGGGCCCGGAGCCTATTGGAGGGGAGACGAACCTTTTGACGGTTTATCTCATTTCCCGGGTCTCAAGGGCAACAATGCGTTTATTTTTTTTCATATTCCTTACATTTGAGTCGAGACCTACAAAATGACACCAATTTCGATCAAAAAGTCCGCATTTCAGGGATCGTCAAATTTTCTATACCCTTAAGGCCCTTGTCCTTTATAAGGGACGGGTAGTTTTTCTCGTCTCCCAACGAGCCTATTTGAGTTAGACCCTAATCGCGCAAGTAGTCGGCTTCAGTAAGCATTAGGGCACCTCGTAATAATTTTTTTGAGGTGATCCGACCAATAGGTCTTACTTGGGTCACATACGAAAACGCTTTATTTCACGATTTGCCTTTTTTGCGTGTTTCTTGACTTTGAAGGCTTGTAGTTTTGGTACTTGAGGTCTTAGAACGTCGAGAGGGCCTTAGATCAATTGCCTGAAACCTCCTCTACAAAACCCATCCCTCGAAACCCGAAAAATGTCTTATTATCACGGTGATATTCGCGATTTTCCACTATGTCCTTTATAAAGGACAAGGGCCTTTAAGGGTTAACCACGACTGCTTGCAACAACCAAAACTACAACTGAGATTTTTGGACCAAGCACAATGTAGCGGATATTTGATTTTTCAAGTGCATATCACTTAAATCAAGTCACCGACGGCCGACGGAAACCATCGGGGACCTTCCCGTAAAGCAGGACGCGGAGAGCAGGAGGAGATCGCGTTTCACACCGCAGACGGGGGCGGTACAAGGCAGGGCCCACCAGGTACAAGACGAGCCGGGGGCTTGCATCGCAGGGCGAGTGGACGTGTGAAGAGTGCGCATGACGTGACACAAGCCACGAGGTTTGCGGAGAAGACAAAAGGGCATCGAAAACGAGTTATGCTATGTTACCATCACTCACCACTTGAGGAGTTTCTCGGACTGCTCCGAACATAGGCAGGGAACTTCTGAACATTTACTGTCAGTTTGGGAGGGGCACTTTGCAGGTCCTTTCATTAATGTGCCGAGTAGCCCACTGCACATCTAAGCCCGTAACTTCTAAAGGGTATAGAGCTGTAAAGATCATCATAAAAATTGGCTGCCTCACGAGATATTTGGTAAAACCTTCACCGTAATTTTACGACGGAAACACAAAGGTCACAAAACATTCCTTCAGTCCTATAATTTTCTACTATCTTCTTTTAAATGAGGATAATTTTCGCTACAAAATAGGAAAAGAATCATAGTTTTGGCCGACCACCCTGGAGACCTCGATCTGAACCGACGACCAACATTGAAAGCCGAACCGCCCGTTTCAAATCAGAGGGTTCCCCCTCTGCCGGCTGGGTAGCTCTCGCTCCAGCCGGCTCCAGCCTCCAGTGGATTTAGCGACCCGCCGCCATTGAAACTCGATCTGCTCCTCGAAGCTAAAGAGGTCTGGTCTTTGGTCTGACGCGGCTGTGGCCTGGTTAACTCTGTTTCGCACGGGGACGGAAGAGGAACTCGGCGAAGGAGAAGCCGGACATAGTCGACGCCACCTACAAAGCTGGTCAACACGGCCAAAAATGCAAAGGCGAAGACAGAAAATCTCCTGAATCGTTTGTTGAAAACATAGGGACCCACCAACATCCCATGTCAACTCCAGGTCGTAATAAACTCAACTTAGAACTATATAGCTGCACTGACGTGAGAGCTAAGAAAGTTCTTAACGCCGTACTTAATTGCAAGTAAAAGGGGTGTTCACTCAAAGGTTCTGTTCGAGATAGCCCCTCGGACTCACAGTGTAACGGTGCGCCGTGACGTCGTCACGTCACGGTCACGTTGTGACGGGACGGCGCACCGTCACGTCCGCGCCACGCCGTCACTGCTGGGCTTATCTCCTGACGGGGCGGCGCGACTGCCGGAACACGTTTCATATGACGCGCCGTGACGAGCAGCAGGCGGTGCCGCCCCTCCACCTGGAGGTCCTGAAAGTACTCCTCCCAAATACTATCCCGAACCTCTCTCAGTCCCATTTCTATCATCGCTGGTCCATCAACATACATACGACATGATGGTCCAAGTAGTATCACAATATGACGTAATCAGACAAGCATTAAAAAAGTGTCAATTAAAATTGCAGTACATAAGCGCTGCAGTGTTTTCGCAGCTCTCGTTGGGATCGTGAGTCACTCCGCACGACGAGCGCGCGATATAAAGTCTGGGCGGCGGTGCCGTGTGCTGTGCCAGCCGCGCCCGGTCCAGCTCCGGTCCCCCCGGTCAGCATCCCCCGCCTCCCTTTTCTCCCAGACGCTGCCGCCGCCATCTCCGGAGACATATGGCTGGGGAAGTGTATTTGTTGCAGCTGAATGTTTCATGATAAAGTCCAGAGGGGGAGAGGGGTCCTTTGACCTTCCTTGTCTCTGAAGGCGGCGGGCTGCGGCCGATGAGGGGGTCGCGGGATAACTCAGTGATACAGCCCTGGCAGTGACGGATGGGCTGGCCGGCCGCCGCGGCGCCCACGCCCCGCCACGCTGCGGTCAAGCGGCGGCTGTCGACAATGAGGGGCCGACGACACCTCAAATCATGACTGACATTTCCAGGCCGTCGATATAACTCCCGGGACTTCATGGAAAGTGGATTTACGTCCAGTCGCCCTCTGTCTGCCCCGCCGCGCCCCAGCCAGCACCCAACCCTCCGCCCCGCCATTTCCTTTACTTTTTACACCGTTTTGCACATTTTCCATTCCCTCACGCCAATATCCATCTTTTCGTGGCGCGTTTCCGGCCGCTCCCATGGCTTCCATCCCGCCGGCGGAGCCCTGCCTGGCCCGCCACGAATCAGACCGAATCGGCAATTATTTACGGACGATCACCCCGGTCAGATATTTGGTGTCGGCGGTGCATATTTCATTCCGCGCGGCGCAGTAGGGTGGGGATGTGTGTGTGTGTGTGTGTGTGTGTGTGTGTGAAGAGAGGGAGAGAGAGGGAGAGAGAGAGAGAGAGAGAGAGAAAAATAGCGTTTCACATTGACGACGCGAATGAATAGCACTCCCCTCGCTCAACATTCGCGCACCTGCGCAAGCCGTTCATGCTGTTATTGTTTCGCTTGCATCCGGTAAGTCTTTGCCGAGCCATTCTAACAACTATAGCTTTACTCTGTTAAATTCCTGCAAAGCAATGCTTTGCAGAACCACAAAGCATTTTGATCCTTTGTGACTATAGTTACGTTCGTATGCAAAAAGCGTTTACTTTGCAATTACAAAGCGATGCTTTGCAATAGCAAAGTGGTTCTTTGCAGCATGAAAAGCACTGTCCGCCTTGATTCGCAATTGTAAAGCATCACATTGTAATTGTACAGTAAATGCTTCGTAGTTACACTGAAAAAACAAAGGTATAAAGATATCCTATCTTTCCAGGGGTACTAAACCCGTTTTTGGAATGCTTCAGTGTGTATTTTCAAATTTTCCCAAGTATTTTCTGAATGAGCAAACCGTTCACAATTTATGCCATTTTTGAACAGACCTCCATTACATGTGGGCTTGTTCGGCGCGGAATTTCGCGTAGATTACAAAATAGGTCTTAGAATCCAATTTAATTTCATTATGAACAAAATATTTCGAAAAAAAAAAAAATTAACTGTAATGCCTTTGAAGATTTCGTGCCTTTCAAAGGTTGGATATAATACCTTTGTTTTACCAGTGTACAAAGGTTCAAAATTATTTGCAGTTCTGCACACCATTGCTTTACAAGAGTATTACAGTGTTTGCCAGCGTTCAACGACTAATTTCGGTCACACATGGGCGTTCATGACCACTCATGGGGTGCCTGGTCCTGGCCTTGGCCACTTGAAGCACTATATGCAACCAGCACCCAGCGCACCTTGCTGAACTGCAGACAAGTAGTATTGGCTCGGCTTCTTTGCTGCGTACCTAATTTGGTCCATACATACACTAAACGATGTGGCCTTTTTCCTTTACTGATCTTTTCGGTCTTTCCTTTTGCATTTTCGAATATATTTTAGCGTTCTATAAGCACAAAGGAGGTAGACATTTTCTAAAAGAAGAAAAAACTGTCAGTCATAAAGGAACGCGCGAATTTTGTCCAGCAAAAGCGGCCACTGTGTTTAGAGGTTATCTTAACTCGATGCGTCCGGCGAGCAAAGGCGAATCTGCGGAGCGCCTGGTAACAAAGGCGAATCTGCGGAGCACCCGGTAACAAAGGCGAATTTGTGAAGGATTTCTTATGGGGATTCGCATTTGTTACCGGGCGCTCCGCAGATTCGCCTTTGTTCGCCGGACGCGTCGAACTGTGGCCCTGACCTAGCGAGCCCTGATGTTTCGGTGCGCTAAAAGTTTCCAATACTTACAAGAGCGAGGGGGCAATAACTCCCTTTTGATGTGTAGACATGATTTCCGAAATACGCACTCTCATCCTGTCACTAATTTTTGATAACGCTAGCCAAAATGTTCTGGGTTTTTAAGCAGCAGGATTTGCTATAGCAGAGTAGTTTTCGAACAGGGGGAGGGGGCAAGGATCAATATCGTAGCACCGGACGAGAGACAAAAATAGTGAGCGTTTGCAAGGTGGTTTTAATTGTACTGGGCCATGGGAAGCTGCGCGCGTGACGACCTCAGTGACGACGATCGTGAGAACCAATCAGCACCGCGGTGCACACTGCGCTGCAGCGTGCCGCCTAGCTTCCGATGGTCCTACATTTTTTGTCGATGTGTACTGTTGCGCTGCGGGCCACCTTGCAAAATACCTCTGTCAATTTACAATATTGTTTGTAATTAACTACACTGTTAAAAATATTAGTGATTTTACCGATAATTCCTGAAATCTTGTACAGAAATAAACTGTAATTTTACCGAACACGTTAGTTTTACCGAAATACTATGGTAAAATTACAGTACCAGTAAAATTACAGATTGTCGGTATTTTTCACGAAAAACTACTGTAAATTTACACGCGTCTGTAAAAATCCACTCGTACTCTGGTATTATTACAGGTATTGGTAAAGTTACAGACTCTGTAAAGTAGTCTTTCAGATACTTTCTGTAATTTTTCGAACACATAGGAAATTCGGTTAAAATTGGCCACAAAAGTTGCTCAATGTTGAACTCTAGTGCATTCTAACAACGGAACCACGAAAGAAACCCGATGTTGTGATAATCACTAACCAAGAGGGCAGTTAACCGTATGGAAAGCCGCGTGGACAGTCGGAAGCAACAGATGGAGTACGGACGGGCTCCCTCCACGTAGCGCGCCGTAGCGCAATGGGCAAGGCATCGGGCTCACGACCAAGAGGTCGGGAGTTCGATCCCACCTGAGGTACAAGCGGTAAAAGGAGTTTCACCAATGAAACCCGAAGGTGGTTGACTATGAAATATATAGAACAAGAAACCAGTCGCCGAAAATATTTTTTTTCTTGAATGTATTACGTCAGAGGAATGTGGGTAAAAATTACAGAAAACGTTCGTAAACATTACTACAGAAACATTTGGTATCAGTTTAACAGAAATTTTGTGGAGTTAGTTTTACCAGTGTCTGTAATTTTACAGACCCCTGTAATTTTACCAGACTTTTACATGGCAACTGGTATACCCAGACTTTTTCTGTAAAATCTCAACAAAAATTTTTAACAGTGTATTTATGTTATTGTCAATTTACGACAGCCCACTCTCGATCGTCCAAGAAATTCCAGTCGGTTAAGTCTTAAGAATTTCGTAATTTCACAGTTTTAAATCGATACATTGAAACTTCTTTCGTCGGAATTTCCCATAAAACCACCGCGTAGCTCGACGTGCTGCGATTTCCCAGCTCAGTTTCCGTGCCAAGTGGATTGGGCGCGGTCCCGCACAGCGCAGCCCGGCGCAGCGGGCAGGCTGGTATGCTGTGGTGGCCGTCGCCCCTCGGGACTCATGCAAATCAATCTATGGCAAGCTAACGCCAAGCTAACGCACCAACAATAGCCCTGTAATGGCCCTGGCCAGCTCGGCCAGCTTGGCCAGTGCTCCCCGAGGGCCAGCCCCGCCCCGGCCGTGCTGTACCACTCGGTACCCTGGGGCTGGGCCCCGCGCTTGCGTTTAGCAGCCACAAGTTGGTTTGTCGTTTTTTTGCTTTATGAAAATATTAAGCATTTTAGCTAAATTAATGTTAGACGCTAAAACTAGAATTCAATTAGGGTTGCAGTCAGGGCTTCTTGGAGTCTCACCATGGCGCAACAGCACAGAGTCGATTGACGGACTCGCAAGCAAGGAGACGAAGCAGGCGCGTGCCGCGCAGAAACACACCTTCTTTCAACTCCTCTGCAATGTGATGAAAATCATTTTGCAATTGCGACGAAACGCCTTCGCAGCCTTACAAAGCGGCAAAATCCTTCGCAGGACGAAGAAAAACTTGGCGAGGTTTTCCCAGTGCCCTTTGCACCTGCGGGAAAGGCTTTTCATGCCCGATTTTTTTCTTTCCCTACGGCGCTGTGTGGGCGGCGTGTCGGCGCCCCAACAAAGACTTGTAACCTCGTGGAGTCGGCGCGGAGCCCATCTCGAGCCGCGAGGGTGCTGCAGGCGGGCGCGCCGCAGACGATGCCATAAAAAAAGAAAGGAGGGGGTGCTGCGGTGTGTCGCCGCGACAATGAAATTTGTGTGATTTGCGCTGCGGATCCTCGGCGCGGCCCGCACCCCTCGCCGCCATGAGCGATAGGGCTATGGTCGCGCTGCGGCATATTTCATGACATCGCCCTCCTTGGCATATTTCATGAGCTTTCCCTCGGCCCGCAGCCCGGGCGCGGTCAGGCCTGGGAGCCCCCAGGCAGCGCACCTCCACTTGACCTGCGGTTCGAATTACTCAATCCCAACAAGCGGCCAAAAGGGGAGGGAACGGCAAAATTAGGCGAATATGACAGCAGGCACCAGCAAACCGTCCTGAGACGTGTAGCTTATCTTATTGTTAATTCAATATCCAGCTGCATAGCAGAGTAATTTGGCCATTTGGACAAATGTTTCCCGTGCGGCTCGGTAAAATTCTGCACCCGTCAGTCTGTGTGGGTGGGGAGGGGCGAGACTGGTTGAGTCGGGGCTCGCGGCCTGTCTACACACAACTCCTATGTGCATAATCATCCCCGGCACCACGATAGCGCTTTTCATTATAATTTGAAATGCATTTGCCATTGCAAATAACGTGATGCCTTCCCCATCCAAATTACGAGGGCGGCATGCACACTGCATAGTTGCACCACTTGTATCAAGCGGCATCAGCAGCAGTGTTGGGGCGAGCTCGTGCGCCCAGCCCGATGTACCTACTAAACGGAACAGAAGGGACGCGGGGCCGGGAACACGGCCGCCCAATCGGACGCCTGCCAAACGACCACTAGTAGTCAGGCTGGTCGAGCGATCGTGCTCGGGTATGGAGAAGAAAGTCTGTCGGTCACGGGCAGAGAGCGCCAGCAGCACGGGTACCAGCCGGTACCAGCAGAGCAGGTACCACCTTGTGCTCGTGCTCCCCCAACTCGGACGTCCGTCTCACCTCCGCATTACGATAGACTGCGAGGCCCGGCGGGGCACTCAGATTACAATGATGGCCCCGCCCCGCCCCGCCCCACCGCACCAATAGAGCAGCTGCTGAATTCAATACCGCGGGAGGGTCAAGGAGGGAGGGTGTTGGACAAGGGATCACTCCCAGCAGGCCTGCCCGACCGCAAGAGCTCGTGTTGGCGCCTGGCTCTGACCAAACACCACGACCCTCAATTCAAAATCACACATCATCCGTCAATAAATTTTAGCTCTGATTTTGTTTCTAGCCGAGCGAGTCTGTCTTTCTTATTGGTGGAGGGGCGGCGGCTATGATAAGCATCTTATTGAGGCGCAGGGGCGCTGGGAGGCGTTAGCGGCCGTATTGACATTTTTCAGCCCCTCCCCCTCCGCCGCCTTTATGTGCGTATCCTCCTCTCCCTCCCGCCCCCTCCCGCGCCACCCGGGGGGCACGGAGACAACAAGTGGTCGCAGTGACCTGTTTGTCTTTGTCAAGCACGCACATTTTGTCTTAGTTGTCCCTCTCTTATCTGGTCTTTTGCGCAACGCCCTCTGCCGTCCTTTGAGTCCGAAAAATACTGAAAAACAAACAAACAAGGAGCGATGGCCTGTTTGTGGGGGTGGCCAAAACACTCTGGAGGAATATGGCCGAGGTCGGGAGAGCTATTTGTCTCGTTCGACATGTGAGAGATACGCCACATTCGCCGCGTGCTTCCTCGACAGGATTAGGGTCCGGGGACCACCACACGAGCGCCCCGGCGTAGCGGCGGCGCAGTCTCGAAGGACGGGCGCAGGAATGGGGAGCATCTCCCTGCTAATCGAGATCGGACGAAGCCCCCGCCCCGCACGGACCAACTCCGTCAAGACAGAGGCGGGCACGCGCCGCTTGGTCTTTCACAAACCAAAACTAACCGATCCCCTTTAATAGGCACTCCTACGTTAAAGGTGGATACAGAGTTCTCTAAAAGCGATTCACACAAACAAGAAAATAAAAATTCCAGAAAAAAGTTCCGACCAGAAACGGATCGTGAAAGCAGATGATACCAAGTCAAAAGTTCTATTCCAGTCTATAATATTTCTGTGGGAGTTCGCGGGACGCCGACCAGCCCGAGCTCAGAGACCAGTGATTGCGAATCCGGCTACTTGTACCACTTAGATTGCAGTAGTGCAATATGTTTAGTTGCACCCACATCTCCTGCCCTCCCCCGCGTCGTTGTATATGTAAGTTTAGAAGACAAGGTTTTGTTTCTATTTTTTCTGCCCAGCACCAAGACGTTGGGGTGGGGAAACGGGGGCGGGGGCGGGGGGAGTGGCGGTGCGGGGCTCCAGTGGTGGTGGGGAGCACGGCCGACTCGGCTCGGGCGCGGCTCGGCTCGGGCGGCTCAGGGCTCCGCTAGGCTCGGCTAGGCTCGGCTCGGCGCAACAACGCGTGGCGTGGCGGACGCGGCGTGGCGGACGCGCGCGAGCGACGAGACACCAGCTTCACCATCCCGCCTAGCGCAATATATGAGCTTCTTTCTATTGGTTCCCTTTAATATTTTCTATTCGAGAGTTAAAGCAATGACACCTTACATTACTAATGTATACTTATGTCTAGTCATGTTTAGTGTAAGGTTGTAAGGTATCATCTGCTAAAAACCACAACAACGATATACACACTGAAAACGCACGTGTCTGAATTTCGCTCACTCGCAGGTTTGTGAATGCTCATTCGTACAAACTGTTAGAAATTTTTTTGGCATTTCAGGGAGGAACACTCGTGAAAATACTGCCAAAGTCCATTAGGATTCTCTAGATCTGACTTGTCGAGTTTAGCTTTGAAACACATGGATGACTAACACACACGCTTCCTTTAACATATGTGCTTTACGGTATGAAAACTAAGAACGGAGTCCTCTGGGAACTTCTAATAGTGATTGAGAGTGAATAATCGGGAAATGAGCACGCGAATGGCGTTAGCACACAGAGAAGTTTGCGACATTCACCCACATGGGTTTTCTATGAACTCGCATCCGCATCGCTTTATAAGAAAAGCATAGACATTTCTGAGCGAGGACTATATTACATCAACTGTAATGAAGCCTCTGCTGATGCTCCAAATAATCCTCCTGCCCCCCCCCTCCCGTCAACACAGTGCACAGGCGCCTCACTTTACTCGACCCCCTTCACCCCCACTTTGGCACCTCTCCTCGCTCAACCCGTCCCGTTGAACGGGGGTCGTGCTACCTACCAATTAAACGCGATGCAGCCCGAAACACTCAAGGAACACCAAGGGCGCACACACACACGCACACACGTATACAATAGTACCCTCCTACGCGAACGTTTTCCGAACAGCCGCTCTGCACTCCATCCACTTACACCGAGCTCCTCCGTTGTAAGCGGACCCCGTCCCCACACGACGTATTCGAAAGCCCCGAGTAGCGGCTCACCGAGTAGGGAGTATACCTTGGCTCGGTGCTCCCTCGGTGCGCGTGGGCCTTAAATCTTAATGGCCCTCCCCCGAGCACTATGCGGCAGCGCGCGGCGCAGCACCTGCAGGCGAAGGCTCTTCAGCCGCGAGGTCTGGCGGGCGCCCTGCGCAGACGCACAGCCCACCGCTGCACCCGGAACCAGTTGAGAAGAGATCATCTCCAGACACAGGGACGTTTAGCAGAAAGAAGCCAGCAACAGCAGCAGCCAATCTGAGATTGTGAGGGGGCGGTGGGAGGGGTGAGGAGTGCACGGCTTTGTGCTGAGACACTCACCTGTGGGACAGGGGGGAGGGGAGCTCCCAGACACAGACCAGAAGCAGCGCCCGGCCGAGCTCGGCCTACACGGGCTGGGCACATTGGCGAGGACACGCATCGAATCGGATCAGATACGGCCCTACACAGCCGATGCCCCGATGCTGGTCGAAAACAGAACGCAGATCACCCCAACAAACTTGGACCATTGTTTCTATGTTCCCAGCGCGGGATGGAGGAAAGGGAGGTGTGGACGAAATGAGGTGTGGTGGGGTCTGGGAGTAGAAAAAGGGGGGGGGGCGCTGACAGCGTCTGTCAGACGAGCCCGAGGGAATCCAGACACGTCTGGGAACGCTGAATGGGAACGGGAAAGGGTGTTGGCTGGTTGGCTGGCTAAGGCGAGCGCTGTGTGGTGTGTGTGAGCGTGCGTGCGAGAGCGTGCGTGCGAGCGTGCGTGCGAGCGTGCGTGCGAGCGTGCGTGCGCTGCTGCTAGGGAGGTCACAGCAACACGCGTACCCGTGCGGCCCTCGAACGTTTGTTGACATGCAGCGGACAGCGCCGAGCAAGCGAGAGAGGCGGAGGGGTCGCCATCACCATGTCGCCATGCTTCGGATGTTTTAAGGAGCGTAGCAATATAGATATAGAATCCTCCCGGCTTCAGCAGATAAATTAGACCGACTGAACCTATAGGTAGATGTCCGGGTATATCGGATCAGATTGATGTATTTCCGCCCTGTAACCAAAGGGCATAGGTTTTAGAACAATCACGTACGAAAGGCAAAACAAGTAAAAGGTTACATCTTCCTAAACCTATTTTTTCGGTGTCCGTAACTCACGTTCCAGAGATGTGGAAGTTTGAGTATGGGCGTGATTTTGATCCGAAATCGGGACATATGAATAATTAAGAAACCGACCAGCAACTCGGCAATAGTTTTGAAGTTGAGTAAGTGTCAAACGCAAGTAAACGTAATATTCTCGACCAACGGGAATTCCTTACCAGAGATCGAGAGATTATGTAACGATGACTAAATCGACTTAAAATGTGGTGAAACTGGCAAATATGGGTCTGGACTGTACCGGATGATCAAGTCTGGGTCCTACACGTAAACAAATAAAATTCGACTCCTTGCAAATCGGTTTAACAGAACAATTTTACACAAGTGCCAAAAAAAATATAGCTGCAGCTGTATGTAAAAATATTTAGCTACACAGCTAATAGGCACACGGTTAGCTTGATGGCTAAAAAAGTAGGCCTGGTGCTAAATAAATTAGCCGAGTCTATCTTTTTATTTATTTTTGTTGGGCCTAGTGCTAAAAACTTAGCAGTGCCATGATTTTTCTCTGCGTGTAAAGCAGCTCTTTGAAATATTCCACAAAAAAGGAAAGAAATACTGCACTGGAAATGCAAGTGTCATTTCCAGTGTGAGCGCCAAAACATTTTCGACCATCATTAAATCGAAGGTCATCGCGAAACTCGACCAAAGAAGTAGTTAGTTTCGACCCCTACCCGCGTTTTAACCTGACATGATACTAGAACGAGTCCAACGTTTGAAACGCGTTCTCTGGGACTTCAACTAAAGACGGATACCTGGGTTGACGCGAATTTACGCGTATACATACGAAGTTATCTCAATGTGAGCAAACCATAACATTCTCCCACCTCCAAAACGATTAATGTTAATCAACTCGGGCAAGCGGGCCACTCGGACCGAGCCAGGATAAAGCGGTGATATTTTCTGGTAGAAAACAACAAGCCTTTTCACCAAAAAATTTTAAACGGATAGATACATTATATAACGAGAGCGAGGCAGCGAGTGTCGGCCATCGATCCGCATTGGGGGAGGGTCGAAAATAGGTTCAGTTACTCTATATGTTCACACGGAATTCGGGTCCTACACCCAAACATTTAGATGAATTGGAAAAAAAGTTCCCTATCCTAACTTTTCTATGCGTAGCAATTAAATATTTTGGTGCACAGTCTAAAGATATCAGCTAAACCCCCCCTCTAGTTAGATTTACAGCAGAAAATGGCAATCAATACGAATACTAGAGGGAAATGAGTGCGACAAATCCACAAGACGAAGGACCTTATTGGATAGAGAGAGCTGGGAGAATTCGGCAGTATAATGAGAGGCCGCGATGATCTCTGACGACACGGCGCGGCCGCTGGCCCCGCGAGCCCAGCGCGCAGACCACTGCGGTCCGCCTAGCCCCCTCGCCCCGGCTTTGAAGTGGTCACAAGGACCAACAAGAACTCGCATGGCCGTGCAAATTACACTTGCGAGCAAATAATGTGCCGAGCGCTTGCGTCCGCTTTCATGAGCCGCGGGGAGGGGGAGGGTGAGGGCGAGTAAGGGTTGCAAAAGAGAGTTGCCGAATAAATAAAACCAAAAATAAAGAGGTGGCAAAGACACCCCCCACCCCCTGCTTCGGCACAGATGTTGGAGGATCAAATTACAGGAGTCGAGTACCGCCGTATCCGTGTAGCAGACAGGCACTGACACACACTAAATGGGAAAAAACATTTTCGGATATCGTACGTACGGATTTATACTTAAGCAATTATGTATAGAATCAAGCAAAAACATGTCTATTTAAGAAGCCACAAATATTTAGAAATTTATACATCTACGAGCAACAATGAAAATGAACATGTTTATTTATATGCACTGAATAATTGCGCTCTAACTTTTAGAAAGTCCCCTAAAGACTGTCTCTACCAAAAAGGAAAACGCCCCCCTCCCTCTTCCCCTCCTCACTATCTGCGGCGCAGAGCAGCCGACCGGCGTGCCCGCGGCGCTGCTGCTCGCTCCATCGCTGCCCCCTCCCCGCACTGAGAGGGCGGGAGGGTAAAGGCGACGGGAGTGGTGGTGGTGTGGTGTGTGTGTGTGGGGGGGGGGGGGCTGGTTCCCCAATTTCCAGCCGCTGCCACACCGATGCGCTCTCTGCACTCCCGGACCACGGATGGGCTGTAGCTAGCTACTTATGCAGTACGAAAAATGAAAAACTAAGGGGCTTTTTGGCCTGGTTCGGGGGACTTTCTTTTTAGCAGATGATACATTTGGAACTGAAACTTTGAACACTTTACACAACTGAAATGAATAAGAATGATACGTAAATAGCGGTATAGCAACAAAATTCTGTAAATGTGGGTGTTAGATCTTAGAAACCTCCACACCCTGTACAGAAATAATATAATGCAAGGCTTGATCATTGCATACGTACGTCTGCCTCCACGATCTGTGCTTTGACGGAACCTTTTTTTTTCAGAATTCGTGGACACATGGACACAGGGCTCGAGTGTGTCACAGCCGCAGCGATGAAAGACACCACTTTTCCAAACACTGAGTCGTCAGAGCCCAGTCCTTCCTGTAGTTTCATTGCGTCCTTTTCGTTTGGTACAATGTAAAACGTTGTGTTAGCCGCAATTATTACTATGATGAGCAACGTATTTTCTTTCAAAATATTGTTTGCCTCGTTTTAGGCAGTAATTATTATTAACAAAAGTTTCCTTTTTCACATATTTATTTAAATCAAACTGTTGAAAAATTTTTAACATTTTAAAAAAGTGCGAGTAAGAAACACATCAACCGTGAATTCAAACACAACATCAATCTGTTTTTTTTTTCTGTATCGCATATTGTCAAACAAACAAGCGCAAACAATCAAACAGCATAAAACGATTCTGTTATATCTGCAGTAAACTTTCGGGTACAGGCTAATCTTGGCCTTTCCGCTCATACAAAATAGTGCGGTGCGTCAACATTGTCACTATATGTGATGTAACACATTATTTTTGTGCATGCAAACTACACTCGTATTCTTGGTTCAAGAGCGGAATTCTCTTAAATGAGTGAAGAGCATTTTGCACTTGACTTGAGAGCAATTTCTCGTGAACTATGACAAACAAAACGCTTGATTCAAGTACCAAATAAACTACCAAAAGCTCAATCGAGGGGGGAACGAGTAAGGTATATCCGGCTGACAGCCGTTAGGTTATCGGGCAGGTTAACCCGGATTCTAGACCGAGGAAATTCGAGAGAAAATCGGGGTAATCCGGGGTAATCCTAGGTAAAAATCAACGTAATCCGGAGGATACTGTAGCGGTAAATCGAGTAAACCGTAATCCGGCTGTCACATAGTTTAACAGTCGTTTCCCCCTCGCGCTTGATTCAATTACCGAATGCACAGGGGTCATGAGTCCAAGTTTACTTGATACTCGAATCAAGCGGTTTCAGACTGACTATGCTCATCTATCATATTTCTAACAACAATAAAACAGCAGATCAAATTTGGAGCTAGCAAATGACAAAATTAAAATTAGACGGGATAATGGTAACGAACGAAACTAGATAAAATCCGTATGCATTAAATTGGGCATCAACATACAGAATTATGAGCGGCCGTAAGATTATACACTATCATCTTTTTTACGAAGAATACTGGTGAAATATTATTTCCAGCAGCAAAACTAGTCCGGCGGCAACGTGAAAGGTCACGAGCAGCAGGAAGGCGGGGCTCAGATGAAACAAGCACAGAGGTTTGGCGGGCTGGTCAGCATCACCGCTATGCTGGTCGTCCTCGCTCTGGCTGCCTGCCGCTATGGGGAGGATCATGCTGTGTATCAGGTGCAGGACATGGCCGTGGTCTCTGTGGCGGTACAGGTTCAGGTCCATCGGGCGCCGCAGAGGCGAGCCGTCAGTGAACGCCACGTGAGCGAGAGGCAGCGGCGGCCCGACCTGGAAGATGTGGAGCCGCTGTTGCCCCTTCGCGTCGGCTCGTAGCAGAGGTCCCAACGCGAGCATTGAGGCCATATCGTTTCGAATTATGAGTGCTGAATTCCGCATGTCGGCCACGGAGCATAGAGCAGGAGCCAAGTCTGGTTCGGTGACGTAAGAGACTCGCGATTGCAGTTCGGGCGACAGCAGTTCGGTCGCTTCTGCGTACAGCCCCGCGCTGACGCGTACCTCCAGCCCGCTCTGCTCGAGCTGCTCCAGGCTGTCGATGTCGGTCGGCAGGGCGGTGAGCTCCCTGAGCAGCAGGCCCTGGTAGGCGGCTGCAAGCACGACGCTCATGAGCAGCCAGACGGTGGACAACGGTCTGTACGCCGGCCTGCCGGGCGGAGGCTGGCCCAGGAGGGGCGCCAGGGCCTGCAGGGGGGCGATGGCAGCGGCGACCAGCAGCGGCAGCCCCGTGGTGGCCATGGTGGCAAGGGCCGTGGCCACCAAGACGGCGAGGACGGCGCCGACCGTGGCCCACCACAGCCCGGCGGAGAACTCGTCCGTGACGGCTTGCAGCAGGGCGGCGCGCGGCCCCAAGCCGATGGGGACCACCACCCGTATCCTGGTCATGTAGTAGTCGGCGAACTCAGCCGCACAGAAGGGGCGGGTCGTGAACGACTGGAACGAGAACACCATGCCCACGCTGCAGTTGACCATTTCACTCCACCAATCCGCGAAACCTTTTACCCACCGGACTCTAACCGGTTGTCGCATAGACCTCGCCATTCTCGTCACAAAGTCGAGATACGCCGCCTGGAACTGGGTCGTCATGTGGCTCTCAAGTTTGGTGGCGTACAGGCTGAGGGGTGTGCGCTGGCTGCCCCGGTGGTCGCGCCTCCACTTCGAGCACGTCCGCCTGAACGGCAGCACCCGCCGTCGCCAGCATCGGGACGCGGGCGACCACACGTCGACCTCGGTCACGGTCACGGTGGGTGGCAGCGGCACACCCTGCTCCAGGGTGACGCCGAACAGGAACGTGGAGCCGTCTGTCGTTGAGACCGCCAGGGTCGTCTCGATCTCGAACAGACGCGGCGTACTGGTGATGTTGGGCGGCAGCGCAACCGGGAGGCTTTCGGCCCACGTCCAGACCAGCAGCCGCGAGAGGAGCGGGAGGTTGACATCAGCGATGAGGCTGTTGGCCAGGGCGAGTCCATGTGTGTCGTCGGCCACCAGGATGACGCTGTCGCCCCGCTGCAGCTCCAGGACGCGTCGAATGGCGCCGTAAAAGTCCGTCGCCGGCGGCACGATCGACCTCGGCACGTCGGGTTGCATCTGCTCGAGGAGCGCGTCGAGCGCGCGGCTCCTGCCGTAGACGAAGAGGGTGCCCTCGATGTGCAACAGAAAGGCGGACACCAGCTCGGCCATACCTTGCGTGTCGACGACGGCGTGCTCGGGAGGCGCCAGGGCCGCCTCAGGCGACCCGAGGTAGGCGAGGAAGGCCAGGGCGACGACGACCAGCTTCATGGCACAAGTGGACGCGGAATGGCGTCGACGTTTTAGTGATTGGAAGAGCTTCGCAAGGTCTGGGCGCCATGCCCTTAGAGTCCTTTCAGTTGTTGCACGGCCGCGAGGCCCGTTTCGACCCAATGTGCCCCTTTTCACTACCAAAAGTGTCTTCTGTGTCCGTTCGCCTGTTCACTTTGCATATTCGCTATTATTGAATCTGACGGTTGCGGAGAGTCATTCAGGCCACTGCTGGTGTGCGCCAGTGTTGACTACGGGCAACTAGAACTGCTTTTGTGCTATCGGTCCTATGGCAGTTCTGGACTGACCAAAGCCATTTTTGTATAAGCTTATTTTCTACAGTCAATTTGCCTATGAGAATTTGAATAGTTCTAGCTAGGTGGCGTAAATTTTTTAGAAATCCTTCTTTTAAACAGTCCACTATAGACTGTCTCTACCACAAGGAAAAGACCCCCCC
>NW_026267339.1:211036-214094 GCF_000697945.3 Frankliniella occidentalis | reverse complement strand
ATCGGGGGGCACTGTCTATTTCTTAGCTCTGTAGGCTGTTTTTAAACGAACCCGTTTCTGCCAAACAGGGGTAGGAGCGACATGCTTCAACACCACCTGCAGAGCAGCTCCACACTCACGCCCGGGTACCAGGGCAACAATAGACACCTTGCTCTCTGCGTAGTCGGCCCCCCGCGCGCGCTGCCTAGCGCCCACGCCAATAATTGTGTTCAATTATAAAAGTAATGATTAATAGGCTAATTCACAAAAATATCACAGAAAAAGACACAACAAGGGAGAGAAAATTTTCTTAACCATGGGTCCGTTTTGCAGTTGACATGAATTGTTAACGTTTCTCCACTAAGCCACTTATATATTAGTTCACATGCTATAAAAAATACATTCCAGTGAGTGGGCAGTCCGTGCCGCGGGTTTTCCGCACGACCTTGATCGGCATCGCATCATGATTATCTAATCGTGCTCTGCCCGCCAGCACCAAACGCTTCGATAGAAAACAAACTCTTTCCACAGAACACATGACAGCTCGTTAGCGATGACCGTTTATTACATGTGCACAAAGCCACTGCCACGCTGCTGCATGGCTTTCCGTATACAAGCTGTATACCGAGAAACGAAAAACAAGGGAAAAGCCGATAAGTTGCGTATAATGTTTGATGGCGTTGTTTTCATATTTTTGTGGTGTGTGTGTTGGGCGCGCCTGGGTGTAAACTTTGCTGCCACAACGCGGCAGCCGTGTAGGTGCGCGCGCGCCTTGCACGAGGTTTGCAGCGATGTGGAGAATGTTCTACACGCTGGGCCAAAGTTTTTCGGCACGGCAGGCGAGCGCGTGGGAAGGGAGGGTGAGACGGGCAGCAGAGGGCACGAGCGGAGGAGGGGGGTGGGGGGGCGAGAGCGAGACGGAGAGGAAGTGTGTGAGTGGCGCGGGCGTGCGTGTGTGTATTGGCGTTAAGAGAAAGAATGCCGGCGTGGCAGGAAAAGTTTGAGATGACGGTCGTTGTACTATTTGGCTGGTGCGTGGAACGGAAAGTTTGGCTGCATGCTCTCTTCTCTCTCCGCTCTTTTTTCCCAAACCCCTCCTCAACGGTTTTTCTCCACGAAGTGCGAGCGCTTAGCGCTCAAGCCGAGTACGGCTTACCCAGTTCGACGTCCGACGCTAGCCGTGCAGGTAGCAGAGATCGCTGCTGTGCACCGAAGTGTGTTGGCAGGCACCCAGCTCCCCCTCTCTTATAGACACACACATAAACATTTTTTAAACCTACGAATGAGGCCTGTTGAGAGGCGGCGCTGCTTCCAGCTCCGGCCGCTCCGGCGCAGCAAGCTCTGAGTCCACTATGAGAAATAAACCGGTCAGGGGCGCCTATCCGATGGACCATACACCACCATACACGTTTGAAACCAACAATAACTTAAATAAGATCCCTTTTCAAATGAAAATACGACTTAATGTAATTGCAAAATCTAACCCAAACCCCTATTTGGAGCGAACTATTTCTCATAGTGGACTCGGAGCGTGCTGCGCCCTAGCGGCTGGAGCTGGAAGCAGCGCTGCCACTCAGGCCCCATTTCCTAAAAATGCACAAAATATCTTTGAAAGTAAGTACTAGTTTCCATCTACTCAAATTTCCTGGAACCAAAGGAAGCCTTTTCTGGGTATATGGTTAGGGGCCACTAGACCAGACCTTCGCGCTGCGCGGCAGTGCGAAGCCGTGTTGTCTAAGAGACTCGTTGGTGAGAGGAGGGGACTCTGCGGGGTGGGGAGAAGAGAATGCGAGCTGGATTAAAGTATTTGTGCCTAGAGGACAGAAACGCAAGAATGTAATGAACCAGACGGGAGCTGGAAAGACGATTCCGAGAAGCGAGACGAAGTTCAAAGATCTATTAAACGGCAGCGGACAGAGGCAACCTGCAGAAAACATTTACAAAACCAAAGGCAGCTGGACGAGCGCCCTGCGGGTAGGCAGACCCGCCGCACACCTGAGCCTCGCTGCGGCCCACCTCCCAGGCGGCCGGCTGGGCCCGGCTGAGGAGCCCGGCTGGGCCGGTCACGGGACATCTCGTTCTTAATTTCCTCCCCTGGCCACACGGTTGGCCGTACCGTTCATGGGCGAGCCGGCCTGGCGTGGGGGTTGGGCAGCAGGCCGGCCCGCCACCCTCAGGGCCAACTTAGTCTGACCAGCGCGTTAGGGTCCGGCGGGGCGGCGCTGGGTGCGCCGGTGTGGTGTATCGGGGGACCGATCTGCCTCGTTATCTTAACTGCGATCCATACAAGATTTAAACAGTGCTGCGCTTGCAGATCCCCTTGGCCGGGCGTCGCCCCACCTCGCCCTGCCCGCCCCCTCGCCCGCCTCACACGGCAGGGGCGCCGCAACAAGTCCAGCAAGCCCGGCCACCCGTCACCCGGCGCCCTCCTCCATTGCTATCGGACACGTCTCCATGGGTTGCCATACACTATGAATGTAACAAGGGACCTAAACAAGTGTAAATTCCCGAATCGGTTTAAACTTTGGGGTTTTCAATGTTGACTGCATACTAAACGATTGCCGATATGCCAAATTTGATATTTTGGTTATAGGGGGAGGTCTCCTGATAAAATGACTGAAAATCCATTGTATTTGAAAAATCTGAGTATGATCCCTAGTTTGTCTTCGTCCTAACATCGATTCAGCCTCGATTAAAATCTGAGGATAACTTCAGGTTTTTCTTTAAACAAAGATGATTTCTAGTAATTTTTGAGAAATTGGACTCCCCTACGCCAAAACATCAAGTTGGGCACGAACTTTTATAGGCAATCTTTTTTTATACAATACACATTAAAAACCCAAAAGTTTGAATAGATTCGGGTATTTGCACTTGTATGAGTCTCCTTGTCAATAATACTCACAGACGTCCAGTGTTGGTCAATAAAGCGTAAAGGTCGCACTGCTTAATATCTTACCTAACCAGGCGTCATCACAAATTTTGAACCCTTTGAACCTTGTTAAATTGACGAGAGTAGCGATTGCGCCCGCGCGCGCAAGAAAGAGAGTTTGAGAGAGAGAGAGAGAGAGAGAGAGAGAGA
>NW_026267339.1:210188-210896 GCF_000697945.3 Frankliniella occidentalis | reverse complement strand
AGGGGGGGGGTAGAAAAAGGTTGGTTGAGGTGGAGTGCGTGAGGGTAGAGGCAGAATAGAAGTGGAGGGGGCGGGAAAGGAAGCCAAAGCGGCACTGCTGGAATTCCGACTAATCGCTGGGACAACTTTTCAATTACTGGCTGACCGCACAGAGCAAAGCGAGCGCGGCGCTGCCGATGCCGGGCGTGGCTTCGCGGGGCGGACGGGCACCGCCGTGCTGACAGCCCGACACGCACATTCGCGAGAGGGGGAGGGGGCGGCGCACGGGATGGGGTGAGGAAGGGGGGCGGCGCGGTGTGGCGTGGCCGTCAAACGATGGAGGGCCACCAAGAAATTGGCTGGCGCGGCGCCGCTGCTTTTCTATTTCGAGGCGAGAAAAAAAAAAGGTCAAGCTCTCGCCTCCCACCTCCCCCACCTCCCCTTCTTCCCTTTCGTCCTACCCAACACCAGCACGGTGCACGCCGGCAACCGCGTAGGGTAGAGGATAGACAAAGTACTGTAGTATCTGCTGTAGTTGGGTACGGTATTTTTAACAGTGTGTGTGGCTGGCTGACGAGCGCGTTTTGGACAAGGCCAGGCGCGAGGTGGGCCGCAGGCGGCAGGGAAAAGGGGCGAAGGCACGCCACGCCACCGCTACGCTCAAGACTGCGCGCATTGGCTTTGTGGCCCGATCGGGGGGCACTGTCTATTTCTTAGCTCTGTAGGCTG
>NW_026267339.1:209105-210138 GCF_000697945.3 Frankliniella occidentalis | reverse complement strand
TATTCGGCCGCAGGATGTGTGACCTTGTGAGAAGTATCGAGGGGGAAAAGCTGAGGAAATTAATTGCGATAGATCGTCAACCGCTAAAAGAACGCGGTTCACAAGCGTGGTCGCAGGCGCGGACTAAGTTCCAGCTGAGAGGGGTATTGGGAGGCGGGGATACTGTCAGTTGCCTACATACAGGGGTTTTGTGGAGGAAATTGCGTACCTTTAAGCCCCCCCCCCCTCCGCCCCTGTAAGTCGTACCATCTGCTTGGCCGACAAGCTTGGTCAAAGAGAAGTGTAGTCCACATACCAGCAGGAGCGGGCCTCCAAGTGTCATTACCAATAGCATGGACGCAGGAAGCGAGAAGCGCGTGGTTTTTGGAGTTATTTGGACTAGACGCGGCCTGCGGCTGAAGTGCCAACACGAACGGGCATTTTATTCCTGTGGGGTGCAGGCGGCGCCCCCGTGGCGTCGTGGTCGGGGCGGCGGGGACGGGTGGCACGGCGGTGGGGACCAGTGCGGCAGGGACCATCTGGTAAGAACAAAACCGATGACTCCATCACGCTCAAAGCGGCGGTGGCGGCATGGTGGCCCCTAGAGCACCCGCCCACCCCTGCTCAGCGCGCCGGGGCGGTGGTGGGCCGGCGTTCCCCAGGAGAGCTGCAGGCAAGGCGGGCCGGGCCAGGCAGCTAGGGGGGCCCCCTCCTGCAGAGCGCCAGACTGGCTCGGAATAATTCATAAAGATATTGGTGCTGCTGGTCTGCGGGTCCGGCGGGGCAGGGCACGACGCAAGACCCCCCAGCAAGGCCGTGTTTGTTGTCGTGTCAGTCGTGTCGTGTCGCTGGTCTCCGCAGCTGCACTTTTTTCCCTTGTCGATAAGCACCGCGTCAGCAGAGGCAGGAGAGGCAAGGCCGGGACAGGCGGGGCGGCAACCCGACCCCCTAACCTCGCTCCCAGAATGCAGTTACGGCGCGGCAGCGCTCACCGGGTCCACCGGGCACATGGCCTGACCTTGGGCCCGGTAAGGGCCAATCGGGAGCAGCGTAG
>NW_026267339.1:206612-208891 GCF_000697945.3 Frankliniella occidentalis | reverse complement strand
TGTAGGAGGGCGGGGTAGGAGGGTGTGAGGGGTGGATGCGAGGCACCGCACGAGAGACCGCGTGAGATGTGAATTATAAATGTCGGGAATCTACCTGCTTCTCTCGCTCAAACAACCTCGCACTGTGTTACCAACCCCACCCCGCTAACAACCCACCCCCGCGCGCGCCACGAGGAACCAGACGCGTCTCACGTTGCAGCCGCACTGCTCGTCGGCATCCGGGTGAGCGACACGGGGGGCACTGACACCATAACCGGGGAGACCGCCGCCTGGACTCTCGCTCACAGACCCACCCTCCCCCACTCCCGGTGTCTGTGCTCTCCCCTTAACAACCTCCTGCCTGCTGAGACACGGTCGCGACGCTGCGAGTCAGCTGCCGAGACCCTTTCTCACCCCTCCCACGCCAAGTGCGCCGTGCGCCAAGATTCTTCCGTTCCTAAACGGACGGCGAGGTTTTTCCACCGTTGCACCCAAACAGACAAAGTGGATGACTTATGGTCCCTGCAGCGCACCCAGCGCCCGAGGCTGACGCTGGTCCCCAACCCTCGCCCCTTTTGTGTTCATTCTCACTTTCATTCTGCGTCATGCAGCCCGGTGGCATGTTGGAGCCTAGGTTCTTGTTTAAAAGCGCGAATGTGATGTTTTTATACTTAAAGGGTTTAATTTTTTGAGAAAGAGACAGTGCTCGCTACGTAAAACGAAGGTAAAACCTTCTTTCCGCTTTCCACACAGTTAGAAAACACTATCTGGGGTTTGGTTCACGGAGGAACAGTCATGAATAATGTTGCCAACGTCTTTTGTTTGGGATTTTCCATGATTTCACACATGTCGAGTTTAGCTCGATTTAGTTCGACGAAACACATAGCGACTTTTAACTTATACCTTCAACAGCTGTTTTACGATACTAAAACTAGGGACAGAGTCCTTTGGGAATTTCTAGCAGAGGTTAGTGAGTGAATATTCTGGATATCCGCCCTAGCCGCGAACAAAATTACCAAAGTGTAGGTCATATACCAAAATCAACAACATGGTTTAGGTACTTTAACATGTGTTCTATTACGTTGGTAACCAACATTTGTCTGTATTAATTTAAGTAACGGAGCTCCACTCAGGCACTGTACGAATAACAACTTTAGATAACTAGTAGGACCCGTAGAACCATAACAGAGAGCAAACAATAGCATCCCCAAGCTGTCAGTCGTCGCACTGGTAAAACAATTGTGCACAATTTGCACACCAACGCGTGCAAGTTATTATTTTAAACATTACACGGTGTTTAACTCAAGTTGCACACTTACGTGGTGTGCACATTTTATTGTAAACGTTTAAATTCTTCACACTTGGACACACACAAATGTATAGGAACCATAGGCTAGGGCGGCCCACGGCAAAAAAAAATTATCAGACCGGCGGTTAGTTCATAAAGATCGAGATGACCTCTCTGGGCATTCCAAAACCGCCCCGTTCGTCCCGATCGGACCCCGCGAACCACTCGCTCAACGTCCTTGCATTTTAACATACGACGAACATCCGGACGAACGGGGCGGTTTTGGAATGCCCAGAGCATGGGTCATCTCGATCTTTCTGAACAAACCGCCGGCCTGATAATTTTTTGGCCGTGGGCCACCCTACCATAGGCCTATGATGTGCAGCTGCTATACTTTTCGAAAGTGTCGAAAGTTTAAACACCAATTGACGTTTAACCTTAGTTAGACATAACAACGTGTCGAGAAAACGCACACTTAAACATCAATTGACGAGCAAAATTAAACACCTCGTTTTACCAGTGCGTGGTTTCTCAGTATCGGCCGACGTCCACCTGATGGAAAGGTCACAGGCAAACTGCCAGGACCACCGAGAAACAGTATATAGGTGGCTGGGCTGCTGAGGTTGTGGCTGGGCGTTGTCATGGAGCGGTGCGGTGGGGTACGGTGGGGTACGGCGCGCCGGGGGCTGGGCCGGCATATATCATCCAGGGTGGCAATCCCGCGGGGGTTCACGGGTCTTCGATTCGCCGCACCGCTCCGCTCAGCGGGTGAAGAAGCTTCCAAGGTGGGGGTGGTTGTGGTGGCGGCAGCACCGTGATGGCAGAGAGGCTCTAGCCGCTTGGGTCCATGGCCCCGCCGCGGCCCGCCACGCCCCGCAAACTCAATCCCAGTTGGGCCTGGGCTTGGGCCTGCCCCCCACCCCCCACCCCCAACACGCCAGCAAGACGACATTACATAGGGGCCATCCATTCGCCGTTACGGAACTGTCAAGTTCAGCCTGTTTAAGCTCTC
>NW_026267339.1:195558-206562 GCF_000697945.3 Frankliniella occidentalis | reverse complement strand
CCCCCCACCCCCACCCCCCGACCCAGTGCAGGCCGTGGCACGACGACGGAAGATAGCGAAGCTCGCCGTGTAAGTGAGTGTGAAAAGTGCCCCGGGGCAGGACGGGCAGCCCGGCGGCATTCAGCGTGGGATGCAGGCGTAGTAGTCCTAGTCCTCACCCGAGCCACGGCGACACCAAAGCTGCTGGTCAGCCCAGCTACAGCGCAGCACACAGAGCCTTGTTTCGCTTGAATTATAGACCAGTCCTTTAAATGGATACCAACCCGGCGCAGCGGCAGTGCGAGTTGCCCGACTGCGCGCCGGAGTTGTGCGAAAGAGACACGGGCAAAGAGATAGTGTGGGTGTCTTTTTATTCCCACACTATACTCACATGGTAAAAGAGCTTTCAAACAGAAAAACTAGGTTTCCAAGCACATTATACTGTGTACTGTGTGGTGGACACTTCGCGACCAAGGATAGAAAGCACGGCAAAAAACAATTTTAAAAAAGGAAATACTTTTTTCCTCGGGTCTGCGGAATGCCGTGTGTCTCGCAAAGCAGGACCAGCAGGACTACAAGAAACTCACAGAAGCCACTGTTTCATGTCATCGTTACAATCAGCTCCACAAGAAGAAAAAGGAATGCCTGCGATAGGAGCGGGAGGGAGGGGTGCTGATGTTTACTGCTTACCGACGAGTAAAAACAGAAAATTGACGACTGTCCTAGAAACTCGCTCTTGCTCTTCTAAACTTCAAATAAAAATATAAAAGACTGCGGAGGACAAAAATATAAATGAGATTGCTTGCTCAGTGATAGTACGCGCTGTTATTGAAAAATGCTCGGATCTTATGCCCCCCCCCCCACCACCCACGACTAGAGGGCGGCGTGAAGGAAGAGGGAGGCGAGTGCATCAGACAGGCACCCCGGCTACGGAATTATGTCGCCGTAATTGAGAACGGCTCGGCTCGGCCGGTCAGAGGCTGGCCGGGGGCAGGCCAGCCAGGCCACGAGCGCGCCTATCTCTGCCTGGGAAATTGAGTTTATGGATTCCGATGTGACCACTAGAAGCTCCCTGCCTCCGGCCCATGGCAACAAGGCCCCATGCTGGGCCGGCCCCGCTACCCCCGCCAGCCTCGGCGGTTTGTGGCTCTGCTTCCACAACGTGGAGGAGCATGCCTGGACAAACTTGTACGAACGTGAGGTGGACACAGAGCGGGCGACGCCCAACGTCAAGCCATCAAGGGGAAATTGTATTGACCTTGACCTTTGGCGGATCACTTTTAAAAGTTTTATTTTAGCACAACAGGAACACCCTTTTACCTTTGAGTCACCGCGGTAGGATAAGAAAACGATGTTAGGACCCGTGGCGGTACTTTGCTATGAGAATTAAGCGAAAAGTTACCGATTAGAACCATACCACTTTCTCTTATTTTGCTTTCCTTACGATCGCGCCCGGTACGGAATACGTGGCCAATATTCTGGTCAAGAGTTTTCTTGCACTGCTTCTTATCACTGTGAAAAATTTTGTCGTAAATTTACAAAAATTTTGTAAACTCGAATTATAATTTAAGTTGTAAATTTACGACAGCACATTTTTTACTTGCCACGAGATTTGAAGTCGATACATACTGCATGTATTTTTACGATTTCAAATTGTAATTTTACGACTTGCGCAAAGGAAAATTTTCCTGTAAACCTACCTACTTTTTTTCACAGTGTAAAATTCAATGAGGGTTGAAGACGTCAGTTTAAATGAGCTTGGCGCATCGCATAGATGAAGACAATCCCGCAGTCACCGTGGGTGGTTGCGGGCCGCGAGTGGTTGCGGCTGGAAAGCCGAAGGGGCGAACTTTCCTTCAAGGTAAGTCGGAAACAATCATTCCTCTTCGCCTATCACAGCGCCAACCAACGGCAGCGCGGCGCTGGCAGCGGCAACCCACCAAGACAAAAATCGCACCCCTCAAATCCTTCCTCACCCCGCCACGCCCACGACCACCGCTCAGCCCACCCGCTCCCGGCCGCAACGCTACGCAGAGCAAGGATTACGAGAAACTTTGCGTGGCCGTGCTCGAGCGTCGAGCCTGCCCCTGCGCGCCCTGCGTGGCCTCGCTCGACCCGGCCTGGGCGTGAACCCCCCAACTCGGATCCGATAACTCCACTTTGTCATACCTTCTACCGGGTGTTTCATAAAAGACACAGGTGTGAGTGGGTATGCCTACCTGCTCTGCACGTAAGGCGCCCTGGCACCTTAGGTGCAATCCCGCCTGCACTGAGAAATTATTTTAGTTCCCGGCACTAAACACTTGTTTAATCCGTCCCACTTTGTCCCCGTGGCATAACGTTCGGGTGTCACCGTTAGATGGCACCACTATCGAATTGCCTGCCTTGTATATCTCGCTGGGTGCCCCGGGTGCACACAGCATCAGGTGCTTGGGCAGTTTCCCCGGATTACTGGCGCGCTCTACATAGATGTGCCGCTACTTGCAGCCACTGGATGCTGTGGCGCTGATTTTTGAAAGGACACTTCTTGTACGAAATGTGCAAGGCTATTCCACCCCTATGCAAAACAACTCCACAATTGCACCCCCTTGCTGCAGAATTTGCACCAAATCCAATAAAAATATTGTCCGTGTCATCGTGCCCAGTTTACGTTGGGGGAAAAGACTTAATTAATGCCTGAGCTTGCATATTCTGTAGTGCCACTGCCTGATCAATTTAGTGCGTGGCACCAAAGCCGGCGCACTAAACGCCTTTTGCCCCTGGAACTAAACACTTTATTGCGTCGAAAAACTTTCGACCTGGGCACTAAAGTTTTAGTGCCTGGCACCAAACATTTTTCTCAGTGTGCACCTGTGTCTTTTATGAAACCCCCGGTACACCGTACACGGGGCACCAGGGGCGGGGCGCGAAGCGCAGGGCGCGGGGCGCGAAGCGCAGGGCGCGGTGGACAACATGCGAGGAGTGGGGAGCAAGGCGTGGGGGAGTGATGCGCGAGAGTGATGCGCGGTGAGTGCGGTGCGGGTTAGGGCAGGGTACCCGTGAGGCGCGTGGCGTGGGGCGCGTCAGGCGGGGCGCAAGGTGCAGGGGGTGGGGCGCGGCGGGGCGCGGTAGGGCGCGGTGGGGCGCGGTGGGGCGCGGTGGGGCGCGGTGGGGCGCGGAGGGGCGCGGAGGGGCACGGGGCCACGCGCTGCAGTCAGTCGGTGTGGCGCAAGATTAATCACCATCACTCAGATGAGCGGAGAAAACATTCATCACGCGCGCGCCACACAATGGTGTTTGCGATCCGTGATTCGCGTCAGAGCAGCGGGGGCGGGTGGGGCACCTCTCACCTCCTCACTCGCACCGGAGCATTTTTCGTCATCCACGGGGGAACGCTCTACCTGCCGGGTCGGTGGCGCCAGCGGCAGCGGCAGCGGCAGCGGCAGCGGCAGCGGCAGCGGCAGCAGCGCCATGAGGAATTCGTCATCTCGAGGAGCAGGGAAATTACAAACCGAGATTTTAAGCCACGCGCGCTATGCTGCGGCGGACTGGAGGGGAGTTGGGTCTGGAGGGGGAACAGGGATAGAGGGTGGGGGGGCAGCGGGGAGTGAAATAATCAAGACCAACATCACCTTTTCACGAAAAAGAAAGGGGACAGAGAGAAAGACAAGAGAACGAACGAGGGTTTGGGTTACACATAAGTGTCGCAGCTCACAAGGCGCGCTCATGCTTCGTATACTTCGTCATTTCGCCTCGCTCGCCAGGCTAGCCACCGACCTAGCTGGGGTCAGTGGCCTCCGGGCTGGTACGTAATGCACACGAAGGACTCTCAACTGGACGACTTACGCCTCGCCCGTTCCTCTCGCCTGGCAGCGGCAAAACGCAAAATTGGGCCGAGGCGAGCGAAGATTCAAGTGTGTGAGTGTATGAGTGTGTGTGTGTGTGTGTGTGTGTTGTGCTATGCAGGGAGCCGGACTACCCCTATCCCCCTTTTCTATCCCAATGTGGCCCTGTGGGGCCGTTCGGTCCAGACCCTCGTCCTGCTCTTCACCGCCACCCCCTCCCCCCTCTCTCGGCCAGGTGTGTCTCCCTTGTGAAAGAACCTTCATTAAAACGTTCCGGATCGGTACACGCGATGCGAAAAGTGGAAAGCCCGGGAGTGGAGAGGAGCCGAAGGGAAAGAGAGTCGTAGAGGCGTCCCAGTTCGCACCGCGGGGCGGCGCGGGGTGGAGCGGGGGGTGGGGTCCTCGACCCTACAACAGGCCGCCCGGCCGAGTCAACACGCCCGTGGCCTGACACGAGAGAATGCGAGTCGGAAGAGGTGATACACAAGCACGTGGGGGTGGTGGGGGCGCTCACGAGTGTGCGACACTCTGTTCGCACCCGCGCACCGGAAAAAGAAAAGACATATAGACCTCTAAGTATGTTGTCGGGCACAGCGAAAATAAGAGTGGTCCTCGATATGCCTGCCGTTCACGTTGGTCTCAGCCAATCTATACCCCCTATTTCTTTCTCCCTATCTCTTTCGCCTTATACCTCCACACATTCGCAGGAGCTATTTTCTCCAGCAGCGCACAGCAGCGCGTCCCACTCTGTAAGGGAGAAGTGGAGGGCAACAATTTCCTAACTATCCGGTAAGCGTCATCGCCACCTCGTTCGTTATACTTTTTTTCATTGTTTGAAAAGAAATTCCACGTTGCTCGCCCCACGCCCACCACGCCCAACATCGGCCTCCAATCAGAGAGGCGGGCGCAATAAAATGCCTCCGCTTTTCTCATTAGAAGTTTAGTGGTCCTACGCTATGCCACGTCCGCTGCGTGGGGGTGTCGTGGGGCGGTGCGCGACGGGCGCTCTGGAGGGCGCGCTGGTGGGCGCGCTGGTGGGCGCGCTGGTGGGCGGGAGGCCGTCGCATTGTGTGAAACTGCTATGGACTTTTGAGGGGGATTATATATATGAGCGTCTACTTCCCCCTTACCTGGCGCGGCCCTCCCCGGCCCTGCCACGAGGCTCTGGGGACACCCATAGCGTAGCGCCGCCGACCCCAAACCCGTTCGCCATACGTTCGGTAGGGCCCGGAGGGGCTGGCGGTGGTGTGGCGGTGCAGGAGGCAGGACACACTGCGGTAAGATTTAGACCGCAGCCTTCAAAACTTGTAATAACTTGGAGGAGAGCAGGAAGCAATTCCACGGGGCGCGCAGAGCAGCGTCGAACGAGACCCCGCGCGCCCGCGCGCGATGTGGGGCCCGCTGGCCGTGGCTATGAGGATCGCGGGGTGGTTCGCGCGAGCCACTCGTACGGGACCTCGAGCTGGTCGTGAGTCACAGCGTCACGCGTGGTCGCGACCAAGATTTCCATTTTGAGCGAGGGGCCGCTGCCAAGACCGCTCTCGGCAGCGGCAATTACAGAGCCACCCGCAAAACATAGCAAACTTTTCCGATTTGCGTGGAGTAGTGCGCGCGTTACACTCACTCACTGCGCGGCGTGTCGGGACGATTATTTGCAACGTGTGCATAAAATGTGGTGAAAAGCAGCCCAGAGCAACTGAAATCAAGCCGGGAGACATATGGAACACAAAAGTTCCTCTTCTGCACTGGTTCTTTAATTGAAATCACACTTTTTGTAGGAAGATCACCTAAAAGCACGTCCTTTCTTATCTTCCGTCGCAAAACAAGCAGGTACTGAGTTCAGCCTCAACGTGAAGAAAATGGTAGTCAGAGCGAATACATTGGCTTATTTGGTGATAGCCAAGAAATTCGCTATTACACCCAAGAATTAGTAGTCAGAGACAAGAGTTAGTTGCCCGTATTTTCGACTGGGAGGCTCCTAAGAAAGACTCAGTTGCATTTTGGCCGCGCGACGCACGTGGACGTTTGAAGCGCCAGGAAAAATCGGTGGCACAAGATATAAATTTTCTGAAAATGGCAAACGATAGGTGAAGCATTTCTGCGTCGTTTGCCGCTTTCAGAAAATGTATATCTTAAACCACCGATTTTTCCTAGCGCCTATTGATTCCCCAATAGAGGCAGGCATTAGGCACCTTTATCTCATGGTCGGGTGTATGTCTACCTATTACAGGTGCCTAGCTCCTCTCCCCCATCATTACCCCCTATCTCCCCCCCCCCTCTCTCTCTCTCTCTCTCTCTCTCTCTCTCTCTCCCTCTCTCTGTCTGTATTTGTATGTTTCTGTGTGAGTGTGTGGAGCCGCCGAGGCTGAGCTCGGAGAAACGTTATATGCCACCCCACCTCTCATCCGGGCTCAGCCACGTCCAGTCCCAGAGGCCAGCCTTCGCCCCACCCCAGCCACACCCCACCACATATGACAGCCGTAATGCAGTCGTGCAGCCAAAGGGCAGTACTTTTCCTTATTACCTTGGAGTGCCACTGCAACTTTTGGTCCCGCGGGGTCGCCACGGACGGGCGGAGGGCGCAAAGAGGGAGAGGGGAGAGACAAAGTGAGCGAGAGAAAAAGAAAATGGGAAAGGAGAAAGAGAGAGGAGAGAGCGACGGAGAGATAAGGAGGGTGAGGAGAGCAGTCGGACGGGAGCAGGGAGGGTTTGAGATGCTGCTCCGCGCCGTGCAGTCAGTACCCTTGGCCGGTGGGACTCCGAGCAAAGGGGTGAGTTAGGGGGTAGGGAGGGGGAGCCACAGTAGCAGCAGCGGGCTGCAGACGAAATAAGGTTCCCTGTCAGGGAAGCGCGGAGAACAAGTAAAAAAGGCAGCTCATCAGGTCACGAACTAGCAGCCGAGAGTGGGTCAACGGTCAGTGGCCGCCGAAGACATCTTACTTGGTGCAGCCCAGCCCTGGAGAGGTGATCGAGTCTCGCTACTCGCCAGCATCTGGTTATTTGACCCCAGATTCAGACACGACGGTAGCGAAAACAAAAACAAAATTTGTTTAGGCCACGAAGCGTGTTCGTATTTCGTACGGTCAGTAACTTTAAAAAGATTTAGACGACACGTCATAGGAGTTGACGTGTTCTACGTGCACCTCTGTCACTTAGATAGTAACAACGCTATAAGGGTGCCACCCACCACGGGGGTAAACCCCCTCCGTAATGGGCAGCCAAGGGTTCGGGAACCCACTTAGTTGCCATCTCTGAGGATACTAGGTTTACACAACTGAAACCGGGATCAACATGACTGCTCGGCAGCGTGCCTCGGTGAAGGGCCTAGTAATCGGTCGGACCAAAAACCTTGGGCCAATAGTGGCCTCGCGATCAGTCAAGTCAAGTCACCCTCGCCTGCTCCTCCGTGAGCCCCACTGTAACTTTTTGGTCACGTCTCTGGTGTGTCGTCAGAACCTTGTCGCACAAGTACCGTGCTACATGCGTGTCAAGAAGGCGGCCAAGTTCAGGCCATTACATCGTAATGTGCACCAACATGTTTGTTCAACTCCATGTGCACTTGCAATGTATTATGAACACACTCAAAAGCGAGGAGGGCGAGGCATTTTGCTTTCCAGGAGACAGTCTTGCGGACAGTACAGGGAGATTTTGCTGAGCTCTGCCACACCGTCCACGTGTCCTATTAACTTATTCATGGGTTCGGCTAGTCCTGGTGAGCGCCGTGTGCACGGCTGTCATACGAATGTGCTCTTTTTGTGTCTGCGATTGGGACCAAAAGAAACAGACAGATTTCTGAGGATGCTGTGAGGGAACAGGAAAAGGAAAACGCGCAAAACAGCTGGCCGAGTCTGTTTGTGAATTGGCAAATGTGGGCGGACAGCCAATAAAGTTTAAGAGGCGTTATTAACTTTGCTTCGTTTTCTACAAGTAGGTAAACTTACGCATAATTTAGATGCGTTAAGGTGTATGGACTCCTAGTCTTTCGAGCACAGCGCAGCCGCCGGACAGTGCCAGGGCCATACGAATCACGGGCTCATCCCCTGCGTATCGCTCTACACGGGCGCTGCCGTTGCAGTAGCAACTTTACGTCCAAACTTGACTGGCGGCAAGAAATCTCGGTCGAGGTGCGTGGGGTGGGTAAGAGAGGGGTGGGGGGAGGGGGGTACGTCCCCCAGCGGGACAGGGCGTGGGGTAGTGGGCCGGGCGTGGTGGGGCGTATTGGGGCGGGGCAGCGATAGCGTGGGACCGTACCGTGGTGCGCCAACTATATATACGTGTTACGGGTTACAAGAATGTATGTGGTGTTCGGCAAGGCACAGGCTCCCGAGATAAATCCGTAGCCCGCGCCCTACCCCACCCCTTCGGCTATCCGCTGCTCAACTCTCCACTTCTCCCTCTCCGCGGCCCCCCGGCCTCCCCCCTGGCCCTCACCGCCAAACGCTGCTTCCCGTAGTTTACGCCTTTCTGATGCGATTTCCTAAAATCACTTAGAGAGACGACGAGGAAAGAGGGGTCCAGCAACGTGGCCAGCTTGAGGGGGACAGCGCGAAGGCCTACGGCTTCCTCGGACCTGCTGCTAGCTGCCCGGCAGCGTGCCCCAGCCCGTCCCCCGGGCTCTTGACTGACCCATAAAACGCTCGTAACATCTGCCCTACGCTAACAAACAACAAGATTCACTCTCGAGACGCCCGCCCACCAACTCAGCTGTCTGTCGGCCCGCCCGCCGTCCGCCCGTCCACCGTGCGGCGGTGCGGTGCAAGCCGCTTTGTATGCGGCGCGGCGCGCGGCGTGCAGGGGAGTGCAACGCAAAAACAACACGTGCCAACCGCGAAAAATATGATGTTTCCTGGTAGCACGAGAAAGACGAAATAAAACTGGAAAAAAGAAGGCTTGAATTAAAAAAAGAGGTATAAATTTAGCCTACTATGTCCGGAAAATATATTTTAAACGGATTGTTGCAATATTTTCGACAAGGAAGTGTGTCTGCACTCCACAGACAAGGGCGCGGAGCCTGCTGGGGCGGTGCAACAGTATAGTAGGGTTGATGTAGCGTCGCGAATGCTTGGCGCTCGGCCCGAGCTTCGGCACTTCCTAACCCACCGTCCGCCCTCTCTCCCCAGGCGCCACCGCCGCCTCCTCTTCCTCCTCCTATTCGCCAGCTCGCACGTAATTGATGGCTGCGTAAGGGGGTACTCTCTCTCTTCCGCGTGGGCGGCGGCGGCGGCGGGGAGGGACAGCATTAGGTCCAAAGCACCTGCCGCGGCCGCTCGCTCTGCCCGCTTTGCGCTGCAGCGGCATGCGGGCCCAGGCTGCTGGCTGCCGTGCCGTGACTGACGATTCTGCGCTGGAACCTCCCGCACCGGAGAGAGAGAGAAAAGGAGAAAACAGAGTGAAATCGGGCGTTCACTTTAGGGTAATGGTCACCGCCATTTGTGAGCGGAGGTGGGGAAAGAAGGGGCAGGGCAGCCGGCGGAAGACTATTCGCGCTGCGGGTTCGGCAGCATAGACGTGACGCACACAAAGAGTGGACACAAACACACCTGCGCGCAGGTGCAGCCAGGTGCAGTGATGTACTGCCACGCCGCAGCTGCGCACCGCCAGCTGCTGAGCTGCCCGCCGGACGTGTCGCTGGGAGCCCCGGACCGTGGTTGTAACCAGGCCGACCACAGAGGGGTAGGGGAGGGGGAGGGGGGGCAACCTCAAAGCCTCACCCCTTCCCGTTTCAACCAGACTGAAAACCCGGAGAGCCGCTCAAACCACCTCCTCTTTCCCCCTCATTGCTTCTGATGCCGGTCAGAGCTGCGCAACGCTGCGCCATGTTACGCGCTCCAACACGTCAAAACGGAGTGCTCAAAGTGATTCTTTATGCCAAACTGAGCCAATTTTTTTTCGTGATTGTGGGAGGTTTGTCCCTATATACGCCCCTGTGAAGTCCCATAACAACTTAAAATTACTACATTCTTAAATATTTCAGTGTTTCAGTACTCATACTATAAAACAGCGGCTGATATTTCAGTGGCAGAATTCGTACGATTTCATGATGGCAGATAGATTTCGAATGATTCCAGAAGTATTTCAGGGAGAGTCTACATATTTAAGGAGTTGTGACCCCCTCGGTTTTAAGGTCTCGCAAAAAGGATAATTGTTAGGACCTCTCCTTTTTCCACCAGTGAAGACAACTGTGTCACAACGGCGAGAACAGCGGGCCGTGCGGCACGAGAGCAAAAAGGCGCGGGGTGTGGAAAGTGGGGAGGGGGAGCGAGGCGGGGTCAGCCCTCAAAGGGGCACCGCCGCCCCACCCCATCCCGCCTCGCCCACTCGCTGCGGTGCCCTTCTGTGGTTCACCTGAGCCCCCGCACCCCGCGCCCCCCCGGCCCACAGACAGCATCCTCTTCCCCCGCTCTCCCCGCATCCACAAATAAATCCCTTGCCAGTACTGCATTCGGGAGCATGAGAGTGATTTAGGGTCGGAATCCCACAGGGTCGTCTATAAATTAGGTAACGCAATTTACAGCCTCTTTTGCGCGCGTGGCCGGCCTTGATGACCCCCAGATGACCCAGGAGGCAAGTATGCGGTCAGCGGCCAGTCATACAACATGCGGAGGCATTATTTTTTGCCAGAGCGCAAGCCGGCTGCTAGCGCCACCCAAGCTGGACTCCAAGGTCACCAGTGCCGACGGTATGAGAAGGACACTTTTTCTTGCTTTCCGCGCACCGCACATATGTATACACTCACAAAACAACATCACTTAACGATACATGATACATTGAATTGCGTCTTTGCCAAAGACCTGCGTAGGGTAGACACTGGCTGGGCACAAACCTCACCCCGCGTGCGTGTGTGACTCTAACTGTATTTGTATGTGTTGTACCGGGTGTAACCGTGAATGCGCAGCAGTGTTGCGGGTTTGCCTACCCGAATCGCCCGTAAGGCGCCATGGCCCCTGCAGCCCTGTCGGGTATGCAATCCCGCAACACTGCTGTGCATTCACAGTTACACCCGGTACAAACGTTTGTGATAAGTCCCATAAGCTTCACGTAGCCAATCAGCAACCGACTTTTATCATGCCGGGTGCCGGGTGTGAGAATCACGTCTGGCGTGAGAATCGCCCCTTGTCCGAAATCAACACGCGAGTCAATTTAACTTCACATGCATGCAGCGATACTTAAGGCAGTGGAGCTGTTTTTTTTTTATTTCTTT
>NW_026267339.1:193039-194985 GCF_000697945.3 Frankliniella occidentalis | reverse complement strand
GCACATAAGGCAAGGGGTTAACACCATCACCATCTGCGTGAGACGAAAAGGGGCAGGGAAAGAGCGAGCGTGCGAGAGATAGATAGAGAGAGAGAGAGAGAGAGAGAGAGAGAGAGAGAGAGAGAGAGAGAAGAGCCACTGTTTCCCGCTCTCCGATTGGTCTCAAAAACGAGTCTCTGTTTTATTGTCCTTTGGGCCGAGCTGGTACTAATAAATAAAACCATTAAATAAACACGCCTGGAATGCTGCTTTGTATCTGATCGAGCTACACAACGCGCAATATCGACGACAACGAAGGGTGGGGAGGGACCTCCCCGGGGACTACCACGAGGAAGAGCTGCATCCGCCGAGCAGGGCCTGACAGCAGGAGCCTGCCTCCACCTCGGCAGAGCCTCGACCAGTGTCAGCCCCACGCGCACACGTGGATATGCGGGGGCGGGAGGGGGGGAGCCTCCACCCCCGTGGCGCCGGTCAGGCGAAAGAAAAGGGACCAGGTCCAGGTCCGGCGCGCGTGGGACCGCCGTGGGGCCTCCGGGCATCATCACCGAGCCCGGGATGACACCTCCGCCCTCTCCTCCCTCCCCCCACCTCTCGGGTCAACTCCCATGTAAAGGCGCCGGGGACAGCGCTGTTGGGGTCAGCGTCGGACGCCGCCCTAAAAAGGACACGGACGCAATTTGTTCCGCACCTCAATACGACCACTTTTGCGCTGTTTGTTTCTGTTTGTTTCCGTCGCCGAGGCCTTTTGCGGAATATACACACAGACACACTCTCCTTCCTCGCCACTGCTGCCCCCCTCTTTGTCACGGGACACCTCGCAGCACCGAAAGGCCCCACGCCGCCCACGCTGCTGGTGCTGGCGGCTGGCGGGGTGTGCGCCGTGCCGTGCGCCCCGGCAGTGACGCCGGGGGGGGGAGGCTCAGCCCGCGGCTCAGCCGCCATTCAGACATATCTGACCGGACGTATCCCATTATCTCGCGCCTGGGAATGAAAGGTGCGGCCCTGTCAGGCTAGTCAGGCGCGAGGCTCCATTACGTCGTGCTCCAGCTGGGCGGCGCCGCACAAGATCCTCGCGTCCAGCCTCAGGCGTCGACGTTGCCCCTCCCCTCGAGAGTTTCCCCGGCTGATCCGAAAAAGCTTTGTCGAGACGAAGGCAAGGCGAGGCGCGAGCAGGCGCGTGAGTCGCGGCGGAAGACTTGGATTTGCAGATCAACCGTCTGACGACGGAAGTAATGAACGAGCGAGTCTGGGGTGGGGTGGGGTGGTGGGGTGGGGCGAGGTGGTTGGCGGGCGTGTCTCGATCCTTTGATGATCCGGCAGAAAAGCGCTGCGAGGCGAAACTGTTAAAATGCCGTTGCTGTCATGTTTGCCGAATTGCTTTGCTTAGTCATGGACAGCAGTGATTTCAATCATTTTACGATCCAAGCCAAACTAAGGGAACAATAACTATGAATAGCCTATCGGCGCAACATCCGACAACTCGCCACACAACGTGTCCGTGCCGCTGTTGAGCGCTATTTTAGTTCGTCGAAAGAAACGGGAAATTTCGCTCCACACATAAATGTACGTAATCGTAAACATGTCATTCAATCGACAAGCATCGACACACCCAGGCGCGCGCGCGTACATACACGCAGATAAGTAAATTAAATAAGGTACCAGACGAAGCGAAAACATGCAAAGGCGATCATCTATTCATGTTGCGATGCCCTGCCTGTTTTTTGAGTGCCGGTGGTTAAACGCACCCAGCCAGCGATACCAACATGTGGGGCGAGTGCAGCCCAGTATGGCAGCCCTGTATGGCGGCGGGCGCAAACAAGCAGCGGGCAGCGCGAAGGCCAGCGCGGCGAGCGTGCAGCCGCCAGCGGCCAGCAGTCCCGCCACACAGGCCCGCCCCAAAAACGTTTTGTTTCAATAGTAGCGAGGCGAGGCCAGGCGGGGCGGGG
>NW_026267339.1:187697-191583 GCF_000697945.3 Frankliniella occidentalis | reverse complement strand
GCCAATAGCGGCGGGCCCATCGCAGAAGTGCTGACACAGGGTCAACGAGTCAACGCCTCGGCTCCCGCTCCCCGCGATTGGCCAACAGGAACAGGGTGCCACGGGGCGACACCGAACCACCTAAATGCCGCCCAAGCCACTGCGGCGGGGCGCCCTGCCACCCGACCGCCGTGCTGCTCGTAGATCGACGCGAAGGAAGGGAGAGGAGAGAGCTCAGGGAGCAAAGGGGCGGCAGGACGAACCAGGGAAGAGTCGGAGCGTGAGACTGACGGTTCGGGTAGCATTGTCTTTGGTGTTGGTCGACAAGCTGTAAGCCATAAGCTCCCCCCTCCCTGCCAACCTCTACCCTTTCAGGGTCCAGGACGGGGTCGATCAATCGGCGGCTGCGCCCGTGGTGGGTGATCAGACCGTGCTTCCTGATCTTCTGCACAACGTGTAGTACCCAACGGCAGCGCCAACCAGAGTGCGCCGGCGAGGGGGTTGAAAAGGAGGTTGGGGTTGGGAACCTGCCTTTGTTCTGAAAATCTGGCGAAGGGATAACGATTAAACGAAGAAATATTCGCAGTACCGCAGCTCGGGCTACTTACCCGTGGGGCTACCTTGCGCCCTGGTAGCACACGCATGTTCAGACATGCGGTTCCGAACTTTGGCACACTCCCGGTGTAACACTAAATTCACGTTCTCTGAAAACGGCGCGGTATTTGAATGACAACATGCAGAAGGAGACTGTGACTCGCTCGCGCCACACTCAAACAACAGGACTTCTATGTGGTGAGAATTGTTGACTCGAAGGAAAGTTAACGTAGTTAAACTAGCTCGGAATATGTCAAGTGTTAACTTATGTAACGGAAATCAAATATTCATGCCACAATTTTAAAGGGAAATAGTTTCTAGATTTGATCGCTTACCTTATCGACCTAACCCTTTAGCAAAGTACATCCGGGTTTGGGTTGGCGAATAATCTTACGTTTTATTACCAATTTCTAACCGCCACTCTGGAAAATCAAGTGTCGTACAGTATGACAGTTTTAACTGTCATACCAATTGTACTGCAGTTTAAACTGTCATACCATTGGTGTTCTACAGTTTAAACTGTAGAACACAAATGGTAAGACAGTTTAAACTGCAGTACAATTAGTATGACAGTTTAAACTGTCATACTGTACGCCACTTGAGTTTTCAGAGCATTGGAACGATTTCAGGAGAAAGCAGGAAGTGAACACATGCACTTAAGGCAATGAAAGTACTACCTTTTGGCAATTGGTTGGCAATGATCGGTTCATTGCCGCTGGGAAGGTCTTACTTTTGTCGTATTGCCTTTGCGCCGGTCATTGCCAAAAGGGGCTTCATTGACACAAAAGGTAGTACTTCATTGCCAATAATGAAATGATCAATATCTTTAAAAGAACGGTGTTATTGAGATATAATTTTATGCAAGCAGACGCATGCGTGGGAGCTAACTATATATATATCCGTTCAGAAAACGTTCACAGATCATTGCTACAGAACGTTTCCAGAACGTTCTCCGAACACCTAAGGAACGTTTAAAGTATTCGTTCTCTGAACCTTGCTGGAACGTCCGCTGTAGCTGTACGTTCATGATAACGAACTTGCTACCTACAACAAACCGAACCAACGAACATTCCAAGAACCTCCTCTGAACAAGTTTGTGCTACCGAGGAGTTACTTGAGACACCTACAAGGTACCATTTTTGAGAAGAAAAAGAAAAAGACATAGATAATCTGCAACATGGAATTCGATAACATCACGATCTCTCGAGAGGATTGCGAAACTGTTCTCTGCAGCCTTTCGACTTCAATTTTCCATTGACCGGCTCGGTCTTGCGGCGAACACACATGTTTTATCTCGGGTCCTGCTGATGCTGCGGCCCGTAGTATCTGACCGCGAGGCGCGGCGTAGCGCGGGGCCTGGAGCGAGGGTCGCTTGCGATATTGCAGCAGGCCATGTGGATCGAGTAGTTTTCATCTAGAGTTGCGGATCTCGGCTCTGTGTTCGCCCCCCCCCCTCCATAGCGGCACAATTAACTATTCCAATTAATAACGGGCCATCCGTGATCTCCTCGGACCAGCCAGCCACGCGCTGAGCGGAGACCAGAGAGGGGAGCGGCACCTGGCACAAGTTTAAAGCAGCTGAATCGACTTGGAGGTTTGAATTGGAAGAACTTTGCTGCACTGCTGCTTTGTTTGCGTGTGGGAAGCCGGGCGCGCTGGGGAGGCTGGAGGGGGAGGGGGCAGCGGGAGGTAGTTCTTCTCCTCCCGTGCCACCAACTCACACCTAGCCTCTGTTCAGCAAGGCACTCCACACGACCTAGCACCATTCAAACTCCTCCGGCGGGCCCACCGTGCCCTCCTCCTCCCCTTTCTCGCAGACGCACTGATCGGCCTCGAGGAGCCAGCGCGGAGCGCATAAGACGCCGAGGAGCACCCACACCCACACCCCGAAAAGTCCGTTCTTGTAACAAGAAAATATTCTTGTCGTACAGTAAATTTACTTGCTCTTCAACCATAAATAGATGACTGCAAGAAAATTGCATTAAGGCAAGTTACATATTCTCTAGTAAACAAGCAATTAAAAATGTTTCAAGGAATTTGAAATACACTTCATAATTCTGTCTTAAAGTGCAGGGGGGGGGGGCAAAACGCTTACCTGGTTTTCTTGTACGGCTGGCGGCGAGACGGATAGACCCGAGGCTCCTTTTATTTTACCATTTTTTAAGTAAGACTAAAGGATCCTTCAAGGGGTTTTCACCTGATACGGATCGCACCAAGGAAACACGCAGCTGCGTCGCTGCAGTGCCCAACGTAGACTTGCGAAGCCCTCCCATGCGCCGTCCGGGGGATTTACGGAGCAAAGCGGAGCGGACGTTTCCTGGTAATGAGGTGTGCGCCCCTTGCTTCTGTCAGGTGGCGGCTGCAACCAAGAACACAAAAGTTGGCTACGGACATGGCAGCAAGCAACAGAATCTTAGCAGTTTGGTCAATTCAACGAGCGAGGATGTGCTCTCACGCACATCTTAATCGAGTGCAAATCTGTCTCTAAACTAGACACAAAAAAAAGTTGTATTAGGTTAGGTACAACGGTACAACTTGAAACTTTAAACATGTAAAGTTGCATCTAATTAATATGTGCTTTAGAACACGTCTCGAATGAATATTGTTTCCTATTGAGGGTGTACCAGACTAGTTATTAGTCGGCTTGGCCAAGTCACGTGGGCCACGTACAGACAGGGGCGGCCGGCGGGGCATGGTGAGGCATAGCGGGGCAGGGAATAGAACGCTGAAGGTCAAGGGAAGCGGCGAGTGCGGCCATTCCAAGCCCCGCCGTATCAGACAGAATCCGGTCCGGGCGGGGCGAGCTGCACCCCGACACCTTTCGGAGATGGCAGGGCAGGCTATTCCGTCTCGTACTGCGGCTCCATAACATCAGCTGCATTCAAAGTAGCAGTAGCAGCGAGGCCACCGGAGCGTGGGATGCTCGGGACGGGGAGGGGCACGGCGCCGCAGGGGCCGCACAAGGCGAGCGAGGCGCCGTTACCTCATGCCGCTCCACAGATAAGACGAGGACATCCACAAACTAACGACAGACAGCAAAGGCGACCCCGAAAGCCATATACATGTAATGCCGAAATTTCAATATGGTAAACTAACCTGCTCTCTAATTTAAAACGCAAGCAAACCCGTAAAGCGCAGCGAAAAGCAAATATAACACGGCCGCCAGTATCACGAAGCGGCCCGGCATATGCCCGCGCTGTTTGATCCGCGCGGGCGCAGATTATCGCGACCGATCTGTTTGAGTTTGTGTGGCAAACGTGTTCCGCGGCGTGATGTCACCATCAGGGGGCCGCGCCCCCTAATCACGTGCCCC
>NW_026267339.1:174638-177177 GCF_000697945.3 Frankliniella occidentalis | reverse complement strand
CCCAAAGCCGTGGCGGTGGGGCGTAGCCGGGCGCTGCGCCGTAAACAAGCCACTAAAGCACACTATGCACATCGGGCGGTCATAACAGTCCCCCTCGCCCCCCTCTGTCCCCACACATACATACTCGGCGCACCCACACTGTCTGCGCGTGCTGCGACCCCAAGACTAGCACTCGTTCGTAGTCATGCGAAATATCAGCAAAGAATAACTCCTTGTTTGGAGTTTTGAACACAGACAATAAAACAGTGTGTTCATCAAAAACAAAATTCAGTTCTTCTCCAAACCACGTTAAGACTCCGACGATGCTTATATACCTTTTGTAACGACGTCTCCAACGAGTCAAAACTTAACTCCGAACTGAAACATCCCAAATCTCGTGGGTGAGTGGCAAAGGGTGTTATATTAGGCATATGGCAGGAGTGGTGTCCCCTGTAATTGGCTGAGCGATTATACCGAAGCTCATTACCCCACTCACGGTAAAAGCGAAGTCCCATTTTTTGAGGGAAAAGGGAAAACTTTGAGGAAGCCAGTAACTTTGAGAGATCTTTTTTGAAAAATAAGAACGACCCTCAAAGTAAGTCACAAATTTTGAGGAAGTCTCTCAAAGTTAGCGTGGCTGCTGCTGCGCCTACCTCGCTACTTTAGAGCTTTGTAACAACTGATCAAATTGTCAGTTGGTCAAATTTAATGTTTCTCTTATTTTTAGAGCTGCGGAACTCGTCCTGCAAAGTTTGATGCCGGTTTGATGCGTGTACAATGAGAAGAAACGAAACAGATTTTTTGAATGATTTACGTGTGCAAGTACGTCTGAAAGCACGTAAACCATTCAAAAACTCTGTTTCGTTTTTTCTCATTGTACACGCATCAAACTTTGCAGGACGAGTGCCGCATCACAAAAGTGTGCGGAGCAATGTGAGTAAACTACCAGCTGTCGTTGCCAATCCCAAGAGACAAGGCAATTGAGGTGCAGTACAGGAAGGGGGCGGCGCATGTCCGAGGACAAGGTGGCGTCCCCCCTGCTCCGCGCGTCGCGCCCTCAGATGCAGTTCCTCCCCGCAACCCCCGCACAGCATTCCCCCTTCTTCCTGCAGCTGTAACGATGTCACGCTAGACCTACCTGCCCCGCCCACCCTGACGTTGACAAGAGGGCCGACTCAAGTTGGAATCGAATCCTCAAGTTGACTTTCCCTTGCCCTTCCCCACTCGAGCACACCGCGCCGGGGAGTGGGCCCTGCAATGCACCAAACGGACCTGGAGGTCCAAGAGGAAGCCCCTTTGCTGCCCGAGTGGAGGGCCCTCGCCACCCTCGCGACCGCGCATTGCATTGTGGCAGTCCCGCAGGCCGACCACATCAACCGGCTACCGCATACCCTTCACACGTTCGGCGCGGGGGACCAGGAGTTTGAATAAATTATGCCACAAACAGATAATAATGCAACAAAGATCGTGCCTCTTATGAAAAACGAAAACTCGAACTCGACATTGTAGGCGAATCGTCATAGGTAACTAGGAGGGTACGCCGTCTACACGGCTAAAAACGAGAGAGCTAGGTTAAGTGGAGGATACCGGTTTTCAAAGTAGTTTGAGTAAAATCACTTAGTGCCTTTTTTGCAGATTTAAAACTAGCACATTTTTTGCTTGTTTTCCAAGGAGCTTTACATGTTTTCCAAGCTTCCCACTTTGTTTTCCAAGGAATGCGTCTTAGAATCCAAGCTGGCTGGTTTCTTTAAAATGTCAGCGTTGGAAATCAAGCTCCCGCGTTTGCCGTGTATGTAGAGTACGAGGCGAACCAAAGCTTGTCGAAGTCGCGTAACCCAGATCGCACGATGCCCTGACCCCTGCACCCCCGCCCTCCCCCGCAAAACTTCATGGTGAAAAATAATTGCCACGGAAAGAAGTCGTCGGGTGGCGGCTCGCGGCGTGGCTTGTGGTGCTGGGAGCCGCCGCCTTCCACCATGAAGCTCCCCGTCAGGCAGAGCGCAATCCAGACAAATAGCCAGCTGTCGCCGCGCCGCGCCGCGCCAGCTCACTCCCCCCTCACCGTCCACTTTGCTCTGAAATTTAATTAGAATACGCCACTGCGACACTGTTTCTTCTGGGAGCGTGCTTTAATACGGGCAAAGTGGCCGTCCTCCCCCTCCCCCGCCCCCCGGAGGATGTCCTTCAGGCGCGCGGAGATGCGCACGTCGACCAAAAGCTCCGTGACGGAAGGTCCACGTGCCGGCGGAGGGAGGAGAACGGAGCGCATGCATCCATCCAGCCTCCGCGACCCCCGAGGTGGTGCAGCGCATGGAGTCAATGGTGTGTATTTGATAACGTGTACTGTACAGCAGAGACGTGTGCTCTGCGCCGCTCAACGCCCCCTGTACTACTCAACCCCACCCCCTCCCTCTCCCGCGGGCCCTTTTCCCCCTTCTCTCTCTCTCTCTCTCTCTCTCTCTGTAGCCATGGTGCAGAACAAACAAAACGCCGCGCGCGCCCGCACTTTGCTCAATACCGCGGTAACCGCCCTGGAAGTGTGGCCATTGTCATGCAGATA
>NW_026267339.1:172148-174588 GCF_000697945.3 Frankliniella occidentalis | reverse complement strand
CGCCACGCCCCGCCCTGGCGCGCCACCACCAGCGAGGGCCACCTCGGTAACGATGTGGAACGCCACGGCACGCCACCCAATCCCAGCCGCGCAGCGCCACACCGCGCCACCACCACGCCCGGAAGAACAAAACGGTTAAAACGCCAAGTTTGCGAAAGAGGCGTGCAAATGTTACACGGATGCAGGCGCGCGTCCGGGTCGGGAGGTGAGGAAGGGTGGGGGGTGAAATGGAAGGAAAAGGGGGTCGGTGGGGTGGGAGAGGGGTGTTACGGGTCGGGGAGAATGGGGTGGAGGGAAGAGGGGGAGAGGGGAGCTTGATGGCGGCCCTTTCCGGAGTCCAGTCAGTGGGCACGGAGGGCGTACAACACCGAAGCGTGTTTGGAGTGGCGCAGGCTGCCTGTGCTCCGGATGTGCCCAGCTGGACCCCCCCATCAAGCACGGCTCACTTGCAAAGTGTTCCGATAAAGGATTGTGGCCCGGCATGTGACATGACGTGTTTGGGGGCCGGTGGGGCCGCGGGATGGGGGGCGTGCTCGATATGTGGCCCCGTGGGGCCTCGTCGTGGGGCCACGCGGGCAAATAATAATTATTCGATTCAGGGAGGGAGGGAGTGAGTGATATGGAAAGTGTGAGAGAGAAGGGATGGGCGGGAGAGAGAGGGGTGTAAATGACGCCGTAATTATCCGCGTGTTGAGGGTGAGTTGGCCCACTTGTTATTGTTTTGTTTTTCGATGATTGAAATCACATACATGCGCACCATGAACGTGAAAAATTCCAGACTACGTCTTAGGCAAATAATAACTCAAAGGTCGGCTTGGTACTGAGCGCCGGGGCCAAGCGAGCGCTCTTATTAGTACACGTATCGAGCTTCGACGACAAGCTATAAGCTATGCACGCATTGAGGTCGACGTGAGCGTTTGCGAAGCAGCAAACGAACCAGGAAGCTGCCGGGGGCGGGGCGGCAAGCGGGGGTGGTGAGAGGGGGTTGCGGCGCTCGGGACACACAGCTCGCGCCACCTACCGGCCAGTCCACCAACTGCGCGCCACTTGTGGCAGCGGCTGACGCGGCCACTACCGCCAGCACCGCACCGGGGCTGAGCCGCATCCATCTGCCAAACTGTCTAACTGACGACACCACGCCGTCAAAGGTTTCCCTCCGACACGCGTCCTCTTCGGATGGACCGCAGCGTCCGCAGGGCCGAGTGCACAGCACGGCAGGGCCCGGCCGGCGGAGGCCACAAGATGTGGCGAACAAGAGCGCGGCCCGCAGCGGAGACCGCAAGATACGGCGACGTGCTGCGGGCCCGGCCCGGCCCCCCGGTTCGTTATTTCCTCGAGTGCGCCCCCAAATCCCCCCCCCCTTTTTCCACCCTCGGTCCCCCCTGCCCCCTCCTCCAGACACTGCGGCCGCACCTCTCTGCAAACTCGACGGTAGTTTAACGAAGCCGTACAAAGGTCCAGTGACATCCAATGGGGAAGTTCGGTCCGCTTTGTTTTAGTTGCCATTGTGTGCCATCCGACACCGAGAGAAATGCCGAAGAAAGAGAGGAACACGTGTGAGGGTGAGAGGCGAAGGGATTTAGCAATAGGGACCGACGTGGGAATAGGATTGGAAGGAGCGAGGGGTCAACTCTACGCGCTCGCCCCGCATCATTTCCGACGCAAAGTTTACCCCCCCCCCTCCCACTTTAGCCTCACCTGGCCTGCCCCAGCGCAAGCGCGCACTGCCAGGCCCGACCGGTTCCGCGTGGCAGCTAACGCCTGTCAATCGCAGGGTAGGCTGCCCGGTGAGCGCGCAAGCCCGGCGGGTCTGCCTACCCAGCGGGCGCTCGGAGGACGCGCGCCGGGCAACGGACAGCAGCAGAGGGCAGCGAGCGGGGAGCTGGAAGGGGCAGGGGACAGGGAGCTGTGGGCAGGGAACAAGGAGCTGTGAGCAGGGGACAGGGAGCAGTGAGCAGGGCGAGCAGGAGGCTGTGAGCAGTGGACAGGGAGCTGTGAGCAGGGGACAAGGAGCTGTGAGGAGGTGAGAGGGAGCAGTGAGCAATGAGCAGGGCGAGCAGGAGCACCGAGAGCAGGGAGCACAGACAGGGGCGCCTGGCCGCGGGTTCCGCCCCGCACACTCGTTCGGATCGAGATGATGATTTCAAAACTCGCAAATCCACAGAGGCCAGCGATCGACTTCCGGATCTGGGGACGTTCTCAATCCAACTCTATACTACACCTCTTCCTGTTCCGGGGGCCACAACACCAACACACACACAAACACAGCGCGCGCGCGATAGGCCGATCCCACACCGCGGCATGGTAGAGATGGACCGCAGAAACACGCGCCGGCACGCACACTCAGTGCGAGTCGGAGCCCCCCGGCTCTATGTAATCCAGCCGCATAGCGCCCCGAAATTATTCCCGACTGTTGCCGATGACGGGCCGTTCCGGTGGG
>NW_026267339.1:169887-171915 GCF_000697945.3 Frankliniella occidentalis | reverse complement strand
GCGCGGCGGGAAGCGGCAGGCATAACAAACCGTTTCTCGGGGCGTTACATACACTGCCAGCGCCCGCCGCGCCGCGAGGAGCAGCCACTATATGAAGAGAAACAGCGCCGCGCGCTACGCGTGTTCCAGCCCAGCCAAACTTTTAGGCGCCTGCAAAGTGATTTTTAAGCCCCGCGGGTCTGCGCGCGGCTACGCGGCTCCGCGGCAGCGCCGCGTCGAGGCGCAACTCGTAATGCGCGCCTAGTGCCGTGAGTTACGCCCTCGTTGCCGCCGTGTATCCCCGCAGTTACGATCCCCGCCGTTTGCTTTTCAGTTACTCGCCGGCTCGAGCCCGCCAGCCCAGACGACCTCTGAAGGTGACGCAGCGTAAAGCAGAGGAGCCCGCTCCCGCCCGCCCCACCTCGGGATCGGGATCAGCGGGAGTGACTCAGAGCGGCGGGGCGTGCATGAGCCGGCCCGGCCCGGGGGGGAAACTATTTCCCGGAGAGCGATGCTGGATTCCATGCACTCGCCAAGAAGGGTGGGAGCCGAGCCTGGCCGTGTCGGCGTGTCAGGGCCAGGGACCTGCGTCGGGGCGGGCACTATCCAGGCACCTCGTTCTGCGCGCATGAAGAAAGTACCTTAGCCCACCCGGGGTGGCCTGCCTTTGCCTTGCTCGGCGGGAAGCGTTGTGTTCGTGGGTTTCTTTCTGTCTTGAATGCTGGCTATCTTGTGGTATACAATACAGGGCTTGAATGACACGAGCTAAGGCCCGACGCCGCCGCTCGCCCTACGCAGGCCCGCGGTAGAGGCCATATGACAGAGGCCTTGGCCGCCGTGCCAGAGGTGCCGCAAACGGGGCCACGGGCTGGTGCTGGTCCAGGGGGCTGGTGATGGGACTTTGGTCGCTCATCAGGAGGCGGGGCGTGGCGGGACGTGGCGGGGACCAGGCAGCGCATCATTCGCTTTACCTCCGGGCATCAAGGGGTTGGGGAGCAGGGGCACTAATGACAAACGTTACATCAACCCCACCGCCACCCTCCCCCTGGCCCACCCAGACCCACCCGCCCGGAGGTGCCGCACCGCTGTTGCCGCCGCGATGTCGGCCGTGCCGGAGCAACTCGAGTGCAACTCTGAGCCGGGCGAGATGACCCAGTGTCATGACACGCGCGCTCCGGGCCCAAACTGCCCAACGGGGACGGCCGAGAGTTGTACTGCTCGGGCGCACGCGGGGCAAAGGAGGGCCGCAGCAGCCCCCGGCGGGGCCCTTGCAGCCGGCCGGGGGCTCCGGTGGGGCTCTCATGGCCGGGCGACTCGCCGGGCGACTCGCCGGGCGAGGACCGGTAGGCGCGGCGGGCCGTGCGCGCCGAGCTCCTCGGGGGCCCGTAGCGTGGCCCGTGCCCCGCAGAGGGCCGCGACCCGGCCGGCCGGAGCCCAGCCAAAAATAAACAGCCGTGCACCGCAGGCTCCCCCTGGCCAGCGCGCGCCCAGCGACCCCTCCGCGATTGAAGCGCCCGGCCCGCTCTCTTGAAGTGCGGAGGGGCCCCATTAGCCCCCGCCGAGGCCCCGGCACACGTACACACGCCGTGTGTACACTCAACACGGTAATTACAAGGAGCTTCGCGGGCTTCAAGAAGGGCGCCGCTCTCAGACAAGCGGTCGGATGGAGGAATGATTGTTGGCACTAGGCTCGCAAGGGAAAACAGACAACTCGGAAGGAAATAAGAGCAGATATTGCAACTGCTTTGGGTACGCTTCCGCAAGACCGCACGAGCACGAACAACACACATACAGTAAAATTAACAAGCTGGGCCCGCTCTTCCGCCAAACCAAGTTGCCAGCTCCGCTTCGCTCCACCGGCAACTCGGTTCGGCAGGGAGCGGGCCCAGCTTGGCCTGCCGGCGGCGTTTGGGACAGGCCTTCGGCCCGTCCTTCTGAATTTTCATGTTGTAATACATCTTCTATCCGAAAACGGGCCTTCGGCCCGTTGGAGTGACGGCTCGCTTTAGACCGTCTTTTCGCCAGGTACCTTTTCTGTGTACTTCGTAA
>NW_026267339.1:152167-162409 GCF_000697945.3 Frankliniella occidentalis | reverse complement strand
GATCCGTAACGACGGCGCCTGCTATTGGTCGCCGCGCCAAACTGATTCCCGGCCACGCGGCGCGCCACGACGGCGAGCACTTTCACAAGTTAATGGCACCCACTCGAAATCTCTTGAGGGCCGTCCTGGCGGCTGCCGGGGGTGCGTGGCGGGGCGTGGTGGGGCGGAGCGTTGTCGTCTTGATGGTAACATAATGGTGAGGACGTTTAGCTTCGAGAGAGAGAGAGAGAGAGAGCAGCGGCCGCTGCGGGCCATTACAAAAAGTGATAAATGATGAACAGGGCGACGACGTCGTGCCACGCCAGACTCTCCAGACATATCACCACGCCGCCTCCCCTTCACTCCACGACTCGCCCGGCCCGGCGCGCCCAGCCCAGCGCCGCGCTCGCGAGTTTGAAGAATGCGGGGGGGAAGAGGATATTGACACGTGGGAGAGATAGAATGGACCCAGCACTCTGGGAGTTGCAGTGCGCGGCGGCGAGGCGCGGCGCGGCGTGGCAGAGCCTGCATGCCACGTCAGCCAACATGTTTGCAAGCGGCGCAGACACACCACCATTGGGAAGAGGGAGGGGCGGGCAGCGCGCGAGCTGCAAAAAGGAATAGAGGGGCGCCCTCGTTTACTCCATCGCGTTTGGCGCAGCACAACCGCACATCAGCAACATGCACAACACAATCACGCACTTACTGTATTTGTATCGTTTTTCTGTTTGTTTTTTGAATGAAGTCAAACAAACAAAAGTTTTGAATACATTGCTACCAACATGTTCGCGCATATGTAGCAAATTGTGCATTTTGGGGTTTAACTTGCACGAATGTTTACACAACAAACATACAAACTCAATTAGCATACGCAAACACGCATCACAACCACAACCTGCAGAGTTGAATCCCTCTGAAGCACAACCAACCCAAGCACAGGTTATTTTCGCGCTCAGTGGCTGTGCCGTGCGGTCACCGGTCAGGCAGATGTGCGGCCGGGCGGCGAGTAGGCGAAGGCGGTCAGGTGGGAGGACCAAGTAAGAAGTCTCGACCGCCATGTTGAAGAGCCAACCGCGGGAATGCGGCAGCAGCCATGAGCTCCCGAAGTAGTGGGGGTTCCAGAGGAGGCGGAGGCGGCAGGCGGGAAGGAGGGGGGGGGGAGGGGATCGGAACGCTGTCCAAGGACATGACCAGGGCAGCCAGGGCGCGACCGCTCATAATTGGAGCCGGACAGGAATACCAACCAATCAAACTGGACAAAGCAAGAGGAGGTCCTGCGGAGGAGTCCTGCTAAAGTGTTTCTGGAGGAATCCGAAAGGAGCACGGAAAAAAAAGAATTAGCTAAATTAGCCAATGCATTCGCTAATATGGCCTTAGATGAGAATATTAGCTCTCCTAGCTAATTCTTAGCAAGGAGAGCTAATAAATTAGCCATAACAGTTGTGTACAAAATAAAGCAACTAGCTGTGAAAGCTAATATTTTAGCTTTCTTAGCTGGGAATTAGCTAGGAAAGCTAATATTCTCATCTAAGGCCATATTAGCGAATGCATTAGCTAATTTAGCTAATTCTTTTTTTTCCGTGAGGGGCCCCGTGGGTAAGAGGGTGCAGGAGAACTAACCGCCTGCCGGAGATGTTTTTGAGGCGGACGAGGAGGAAGCCCTAGCGCCCCTCGCGCCATTCCAAGCCTTCGCCTCATCACGGTACTTTATGGACCGCCCCCCCGCGACGCGGACCGGACCCGGCCGACCCCGTGCCCCTTATATGTCGAGGCTTTGTGCTGCGTCCGGAAGAACAAGAGGGAGCGAGAGAAAGAGAGGGAGAAGCGAGAGGGACAGAAAGACAGAGAGGAGAGAGGTGCGGAGGCGGCCCGTCCCGCACACAAGAGGGTGCGGGAAAACGCCGCTGGCGACACGGGGACGGAAACTTATGTGGGTAATGAAACAAGTTCCATGCTTTATCATTCACCATTGTTTTACAGCCAGGCGAGGCCGGCCCAGAGAAGAGACGAGGGGAGGAGAGGGGGGAAGGGTGGCACACAACTTGCTGACCTCCCCCATTCGGTCGGGTACAAGGTGGATGAGACTTTGCAGGAGAGAGGGCGGAGGGGCGGGGCTGGCGGCTTGCGGTCAAGTTCAGAAAGAAGGTGTCCCCCGCGGCTGGCTTCTCCCCCCTATCTCTCTCTCTCTCTCTCTCTCTCTCTCTCTCTCTCTCACTCTCTCTCTCTCTCTCTCCCCTTACCTTCACCAGACTTCTGCGCACCATTGTAACGAATGGCTTCAATTCTACTCAGGCGCGGCGGCGAATCCTCTCATTGTGTGTGTGTGTGTGAGAGGGAAAGGGGAGGGGGAGGGGTGAGGGATGGAGCACCCGCTCGCAAGAGGGTAAGCGAGTTTCAAACAGTCCCGTATGAAGATGACGGTGCTCCCCGCACCACGCCTGCGCCACCCTGCGCCGCACTTGGGACGACCGCCAATCCTTTCGTCCTTTCGGCGCGCCTATTGAGGCGCGGGGGGCTGGCTGGGCTCGCTGCGCTGCGATTAGCTATCGGTCCCGCGAGCCTAGAGGGCTGGACCCACTCGTAAGCCATGAGGCCAGCCCAGGGGCCACGGACAAGGCAGGGCAGGCAGGCAGGGCTTGGGGCACAACATGGACTCGAGGCTGGCAGGCCTCGGGGCTGGCGGGCGGGCTACATACTGCACTCCATCTTTGTCCGCAGCACGCCTCCCCGACCCCATCCCCGAGACGCTGCACGACGGCGCCCTGCAAGACGCGAGGATATGTGAGGCGATGAATCTTCGGTCACTATCTCATTTGGATCCACCACCGCAACACATCCACACCTCAGCGCCCCGCGCCCCGCACAACACATCCCGGACAAGGCCAGGGCTCGGCTGCAGAGCACAGTCTAGCTGGGCAGGGCGGAGCGGGGCGGGGCAGGGCGGGCCAGGTCGGGCGGGGGCCCACTGCAGAGGCGAGGAGTATTTCCGGATAGAATTTTAATCTCCCGCTGACATTGTGGGCCGCGGTCTGTGAATATTTATGCTCCTCTCCATTGCCCTTGGCTCCGCCGCCCCGCACCGCCCCTGCACCCCTTCCCTGTCGCCGGGAGCTTACCACTGCATCATTATGCAAAATGTTTGCGGACAAGACAATGCAGCGTGTAGGAGAGGGGGGGGGGGGGTGACGGCCCGTCAGGCGGATTTGTTTCACGGACACATAAATACCAAGAGGCGCCGGGCTGTTTGCGAATCATCATGGTCATCACATTAAAGCGGCGAGCGAGGCGGAGTGAGGCGGGGCTGGGTGAGGCGGGGTGGGGTGGGGCGAGGTGAGGTGGTGGCGTGGAGGAGCGCGGTGAGCGAGGGGGCGCTCTGCAGCAATCATTAGGGACACGACCACCAGGTTTGCCAAAGGTTGACTTGTGGCGACGGGGCGGGCGGCTGCAGACTCGCCCCGCAGATGGCTCCAGATGGTTCCAGACGGGGGCTCCTCTCCTCCAGATGGCTCCGGGTGCTCCGGAGCTCGGCGCGCCGCTGCTGATGACTCCGGCACGACCAACTTTGCCGCGCGCAATCCTTGCGGAGCGCAACTCGGCCAGTATCACCTGTGCGGTGGCAGAGAGCGAAACTCGGCAGGTGGCGGGGCGGTCCACATGCATGCGCGCACAAGTGTGAAAGAAATAACTTCGGGCGTGAAGGGCGTGCCTGCGGGGCCGGGCCGAGGGGGAATGACTCGCCACTCGCCACAAAATTTGGACAAGCAGCTTTTTAGAGTAAAAAACTGTAGAAACTCAGAACAAAATTGCACAAACACGGAAAAAAAGTTACAGTCATTGTTCCTAAATTCAGACTAGCGCCCTAAATTCGGACATTGAGCCGTATTTCACTATTGTCGCCTACAAATCCACAATTCGTTGACAAAACGTAACTTCTATTGGTTTGATGGAAAGGTAAGACCACCAAGTTTCCATTTCTGCCAAAAAAATTAATGTGTAAGTGATATTGCTTCCTCCAGAAATTCCTGAAATTTGTATTTTTAGCCCCCCAAAACAGGCGTTTTTAAGTGTGTCTTGCAAGAATTTGGGACTCCGAACAGTGTAAGCCCGGGTTATTCTGACCACAACATATGTGAAACTTGGTACTTTTATCTACAATATGACACCAAGTTCTTGATTTTTCGTCGCACGGTTTAGTTTTGGGAAGCGTTTTTGCAATGCGCCCTAAATTCGGACATAGGCTTTTACATGCAAAGGTGACTACTGTCCGAATTTAGGGCACGTTAAAAGCGATCTTTAAGCAGTTCTGGCGACTAGACTATACCAGATAAGAAAATTTGGACGGTAGGGTAAGGTCAAATTTTTTCATAAAGTTTCTATACCCCCCAAAAAATTTTCACTTTTCATAATTTTTCAAAGCTGTCCGAATTTAGGACGCATTGGTTCCTAAATACGGACACGATTCAAACAGCCCTCACCCCTATACCTTTAGCGCGAAAAAATATTATCGGAGAGCGGTAGGTGCGTCTCGACGTGAGGATTCTAGAATCCCCAGCGATTCTTCATATTTCAAAAATTCTGGACGTCACAGGCGGTTTTCCTCAAAAACCGTCCGAATTTAGGGACAATGACTGTAGGTGTCCCAGTTATACAGTCTGCCAATATGGCCATAGCGGCCTTAGGTAATATTCTCATCAGATACGGGTGCATGTTACTAGCTCCAGCCAGCAGCTAGTTAGTCTAGTGTCTCTCATAGCATAAGCCTATTAGCTTCCAGAGCTAATGTACTCAACAGTACCAGAAAAGTGAGGTTAGCTGCTACAGCTAACAAAGGCCGATGAGGATTTAGAACATTGGAATTAGTAATGTTTTCGTGGTATTGTAGACACTGCATCGGCGATCAATATGGACGAAAAATATGGGAACTTCGGGAAGGCGGACAGCGCCACCAAGCGTGCCCTTATAGACGACGCTTTCAGAGTAGAGCGTGGCGTTTTGTCCGCAAGAGCTATTACAGCAACAAAATTCAACATCCCATGTCTTGCTCGTCTTGTTAGGCGAGAGTTTTGGCTCACGATACGAAAACAAAGAGCGATCTGTGCGAACAGGAAACAGCAGCAGTCATCCTGCGAATTAGCTGTGGAAGCAAATGAAATCACAAGGAGAGGCGCAAAGTTGTCTGCTTTAGGCGAAAGCTCCACGAGCACTGAGAGGTACTGAACAGTAAGCAACGTTAGTGACAGAACCAGCAATGACACTTTGAAAAATATCGTCGTAAATTTCCAAAAAATTTGTAAACTTAAATACAATTTAAGTTGTAAATTTACGACAGGACATTTTTACTCGCCTAGGGATTTGAAGTCGACACACATACTACTGCATGTATTTTTACGATTAAAATTGTAATTCTACAACTTGCGTCAAGGAAAATTTTCCTGCAAACCTACCTAATTTTTTTCACAGTGGACGGCGAAGAAAACGTCACGTTTGCAGCTAAGGCGAACCGCGTGTGTTAGCTCTTACAAGATTGTTCGTCATCTTCCCCAACGGCTGAACTTGCTTCGGTCCGCACATAACATTAGCTGCCATACGAACTAACAGGGTATCTTAGAGGTCACTCCTGGACAACGAAACGCCTGGTGCAAATCCTGGCAACCATCCCTAAGGGGGTTAAGGGGGGGTAACAAAAAAATAGGGGTTGGTCCAAAAAGTAGGAAAAAATATTTTTTTTATGGTCTTCTAAGGGGTATCTCGTGTAATTAGAGCGACAATTTTGTCCGTTTGACTCTATCTTGCACCGTTTGGGTGCTAGAGTGCTTTTTTTTGACGAAAACACGGTGAAAATCACCACGTTACATGAAGACGTACAAGGAGGCGTCCAATCGTAAAATGTCAGAGGAAGTACCCCCCCCCCCCCAAAAAAAAAAAAAAAACAACACATTCTCAATCAGGCAGTACCCTCGGATTTGCCTATCTTTCACTGTTTTGGCCCTAGAGGTGGATACATTGAAAACAATGGGAAAAAGTCAAGTTTTAAGACTGTTTGACAAACAATACAATCTAAAAACTGCGCTGGTTCATTTTTGTTGTATTTTTCTTAAGCAAAGCAGAAGGGTGGGGTGTAGTCACGGTGTTGCCCCGTTACAGTCTTCCGTCATGTGAAAGGAGCAAATCTCTAGGGCCGCAGGCCCTCCGCCGGAAGTAAGTTTATTCAAATATGCAAAGTGATTTACCGGTCACATTTTTTATTTGGATATGTTCAGTAAATCGCGAGACTGAAATGGTCGGGCCGCAGGCCCCGGCAGGCCCAACCATCGCCGCCGGCAGGCCAGCATACCCGGCCCCTGCCGAACGGACTTGCCGGCGCAGCGAAGTGGAGCTGGCAACTGCGTTTGGCGGAAGGGCGGGCGCCTGCTTGTTTTTTCGTGAAGAGCTTTCCGAAAGATCGTTTTGTTCTCAAGAGGGAGGACAAAAACTCCCTCAACCGCGAAGTGACCTAAATATTTTTCCTTTTTCCCGAGACGCTTGCCGTCGCTGTGGCAATCTCTGACAGACAGGCGGCCAGGCGGGCCCGTCACAGGGACGGACAGTCACTGAGATGAATTCACAATCAAAGCGTGCTCTCTCTCTCTCTCTGGGCACGTGACCAGCCGAGCCGCGCGGACGTGGCACGTGTCGCTTTGGACAACTGACAGGCCTCTGAGCTAATTTCTAGCCGTCTTCCGAAGAGGTATACAATAAGTACTCAAGACTACAGACCATTGCGAATCAAGCTGATATTATATTCTTATTACTTCCTAAACGTAAAATAAAGCACTCTGTAAAAGAACATGGAGAAATATTTTTCACCGACCGCCTGTTTAAGGTGTTTTTTTTTTTAAATGTATAACCATACCTTCAACATCTCCAGTGAGAAAAGAATGCGACACCACAACCGACCACCACCAACCGACTACAACTGAATTATAAATTTATACGAGAAATAGTCCGTAAGGGTATGCGTCGACGAATAATTATTTTAGTCGAAAGCATCAGGCGCTGCCAGCGGTGGAGTGATCTATTAAACGCAATTCCAGCCACCTCTAACCGCCCCCCCCCCCCCTTCTCCCCAATCACATGCACAGTTGTCTCAGCAATCAATCAACAGAGCCAGTCCGTCGCCGTGTTGTTGGTCACAGGTGTTTGCGTGCGTGCGTTTGCGGCGGTGTGTGTGTCCGTGCGTGTGTGTGTGTGCTCGCGATGTGCGTGTCACGCCATAGTGCAGGTGACGCGCCAGGCCCGCGCTGAGACGCGTTCTGCAGCAACATAGCTATGTTGGCACACTTTGTTACGCCCCGCTCCTGCTGTATCCCGGCTGGCTATAAAACAACCAATAAAACCACTCAAACCCCCTCCCTCCTTGCAGCATCTGCTGCCGCCTCCAAGTAGTATAACGGTGTGCTCTCCGCAAGTATTAACTGGACGCTACAGAATGTTCCACATTGTTCCATCGGCGCGATGAGGAACAAAGTTTCACCCTCCCCCTCCTTATCCGCCCCTTTCCCGTGGGGAAATGTATGTCCGTATATGGCTGGCGGCTGCGAGGGCCTCGGCCGGGGCGGTGTCGAGCTGCACTCGCGGCAAACTTTCTGACCCGAGCAGGCTGACGCCCCCCGCCGGCGAGCTGGGTGAAAATCTTGCAATCAGCCCATAAGGCGCGTCCCACAACTTAAGGTCAAGGAGCCCAGGGAATAGGAGTATTTCGGCAACAGGAAATAGGGCGCGGAAAAGGTACACAGAACACCTTGCAAACGAAAAATGTTTGTAACTATAATTTGATAAATCTGAACCTCAAGAAAATAATAGATTCGCAATTCCACATATGATCTCTTATGTCGGTCCATCCATCAAAAGTACCATGGATAAAATAAGTACAGTATTAATGGTGTAATCCAGCAACCACCAATGAAGTTTTGCACTTTACCACCGCTTTTCTGTAACAGTCTAAAGAAGTGGGGGCGCTGAACGGGCCAAAAGAGAAGAGGAGGAGGTGCTAGTGGTGCTCCGAGCCGAGCGGGGAGGGGCAGGGGGGAGTGAGGTGAAGTGAAGGGCCGGGCCCTGCCGGGCAGAGCGCTGACGTGTCTCCAAACACTCCAAACAGCCCGGCTGCACATGTTTGCCGACTGGCATCAGCGCCCCTCCACCGGCACCACCACCGCTGCAGCGTCCGCGTGCAACTTACAGAGTGGAAAGAATTACCCTCCATGACGGAAAAATCGTAGCGTAACCAATGGTTGCCACATCTGACAAGGGGACTCCGCCAAGTGTAAATTCCCGATTTTCATTCTACTCTGGGAAATTGCAAGTCTAAGTGTGTCATCGAAGAGAACATCAAAAATTTCTGCTCAAATTTATATTTAGGGATCATTTTGAGCATTCGTTCCAAAAGATGCTATTTCAACTGTTTTATAAACGTTCAAGTCGTTAGGTTGCAAATCTTGGGGTTAAAATTTCTTTGCTCTATCTTGAGCATTTTTGGCGCTACCGCCACGTTTAGGAGCGGAAATGTGCGGGAATAGGAAACAAAAGTTGTGGAGAAATGTAAGCTCTGGGATACCGCGGGCCCCTTTTTAAGCTTATTAAAATATAAATTTTTGACAACAGTTTGAATTCTAAATCAAAAGTGATTTCGAATTCGAACTTTTCTCAAAACTTTATATTTTATTAAAATTAAAAAAAGGGGCCCGGTATCCCATTGTCTGTTCATTTCTCTTTAGAATGCTCCCTCACCCAGGTTTTGGGTAGGTTTAGGGAAATAGTTCCGGAGAAAAATTGCGCGCAAGATGTGAAAGTAGAAATGTCCCATGAGAAAAGAACTATTTGGGTCTATCTGATGTTTTATAAATTATCAGAAAGTTGAACAAAAAAAGGGAAACCTCACTTCGGCCAGATGTAGTCAACTTTAGATATTTTTGAACATAAGTTGAAACAGGTTAAATTTTAACGTTTAATGCACTGTAAAAAATAGCACCTAGAATTAACAGCAAAATCTCTGTTAATTTTTTCATTGACTCTGTGTTGTTGTGGAGCAACAAAAGTTCTTGAGGAACAACAAAGTTTGTTAAGGGACAACAAAGGTTGTTCAGGGACACCAAAGGTTGTTCAGGGACAACAGAAGTTGTTCAGGAACGACAAATGTTGTTTAGGCAAACAACAAAAGAACTGTCAATTTACAACAAATGTTGTTCAGAAACAGCAACTGTTGTTCACCAGCAACAAAAGTTGTTCAGGAACAGCAAATGTTGTTTAGAAACAACAAATGTTGTTCAGCAGCAACGAAAGTTGTTGAAGAACAGCAAAAGTTGTTTACGAACAACATTGCTGTTTAGGAACAACATTGCTGTTAAGCAACAAACATTGCTGTTTTGTGACAAACATTGCTGTTTTACAACATGCATTGCAGTTTTGCAACAACTTTTGTTGTTCTCAAACAACATTGTTGTTTATCCACAACACGGTCATTAATACGTGATTTGTGTTTCAACAAGTATTTTTTACAGTGTGGGTATTTCCCAACTTAACTTTACAGTTGAATACTCTAGTATTCAAATATGTAATCAAACACTTTAGTGTGCAACATGGTGTTAAACACCTGTACGTGCAGCGCCAGTTGCTCACTTTATTTATCATTTTATGCCAAAATTATAAGCTTGTGACTAGTGAAATGACTAGCAGAACATATCAGGGGAAAATATTCAAATGCCTATCGTAAAGTGCGACGATTTACTATTGAAAATAGTTAAACATTTCAAAAAAATGGCAACCATGATAGAAAGGGCTTTCTCGACGGGTCGGCATAGAAACCCGCGAGCGCCTACAAACTCCATAACAAATCTCTTCCATCTCCCGCGGCCTTTTCTTGTACGCCATATCGTGACGAGCACGCTCACTTACCAGACCCACAGCAACACCACGGCAGACCGCAGCCAAGCAGCTCAGCCCTTCCTTATTTTTCTCCATTTGGGGTCAGGCTGCGTTATTATTGCACGCGCATGCACATCACGGCCCTTCGGGGCGGCACAACACATGGCGGGCCGCCGTCCCCGCGGGAGGCGCGGGGGACTCTCTCCGCCGCCGCCACCAAGAAGCCTGACTCATGCGAGAGGATGATTGCTTGCCCCCCTCCCCTTCGCCCCCTCCTCTCTCTCTGTCTCTCCTCTCGCGTCCCTCAAATGCACACAGCACATCTACCGTCCTCGACCCTCCTCCCCGTTTCCTCTGGAATTT
>NW_026267339.1:150309-152117 GCF_000697945.3 Frankliniella occidentalis | reverse complement strand
CCTCCCCCACCTCTCCCTCCTCCGTCTACGGCCAGCCGAGCCCGGCTTATTAATTACTCTCATTAGCACGGCGTGCCCCAGGCGCCCCTCCTTCCCTCCACAGTTAAAACCTTGCGAAGCCCCGCGAACTTCTGCGATACAAACTGTTTGGCGTCCCTCCTCGCGGGGACTAAAGTGATCGGTGTCCGTAATCGTGCACAGAATGAAGTGCGTACTTGTTATAATTTTGTTTGTGAATCTTGAACTTAACACAAAGGTGCTGAGTAAAGCTGGAAACGCCTCCGTACGAGTCCGTTTTACCCCATTCATCCTTGCCTACCCACTTCCGGCCTCTTCCTTTACCCCCCCCCCCCCCCCTCTCTCTCCTCGTCTTGGCCGAGGTCTTGCCCCCAATCGTCCGAGAAGGCCACGGCCAAGACATACCCCCTCCAGCATCCCTCCCTCCTCCACTCCACCTCCAACAGAGCCTCTCTGCCGGTCAGCGGGGCTGGAGTGGCTGTAGTAGTGTGCCAGCCTAGACCGCTAAGCCTCCATCCTCCAGTTGCTGCGGCAGCCCCGTGCTTCTTCACGGGGTGTCTTGCCTCTCCACATAATGCCCTCTGCCAATCTCAAACACGACAGCAGGTACAACTTCGAAGACGTTGAGCACAAATTTGAAGATTGGAGCTTCGTATACTGCTCTTACAAACTAAAACCTTATGCATTTTATTGTGCATAAACACGCAGAATTTTATACAGACATAAGAATACACAAATTTTATGCATGATTATATACAAATTATGCATTATTGTGCACAAAGTGTACATGATCATGCATAATTTTATGGCTGAATAAAATTCTGCATTTTTATGCACAACACACTGCATAAGGATTCAGTGTGTGCATAACGAACCTGGCGCTCTTTATCAAGAGTGCAACTATGGAAACTAAACCTGTAGTACAGTTGAATCTTTAAGCTCAATACAGAAGAGTTATTGAACATACTTCTACAAGCGTTCAGACTTCCAGTGCATCGTTCTCAAAAAGGCGTCCAAATTTTTCTACAAATAAGTAGACTGCACACACGACAAGTTACTAAGGCATAATGCCACTTGCACACTTGTATTGTCTCGCTGGGAGAAGGGTGCCGGGTGAGCGGGGTACCAGGTACCCGTACGTGTACGCCGCTGCCGCTGGACGCGCCCGGCGATAAATACATTCATCATAATGATGGATGAAAATTTGGGGTCGGGGAATGCAGGTCACACCCTCGCCGGGCGCGGCGTGGCGTGGCGGGGGTCTGGGCAGCAGAGTGCCGTCACATACTGCAAGTCACCCACCCTATGTACACGCGTCTTCTCCTCACTATCGGGAGAAGGACGAGCGACGTGGCGGTGGAGGGGGAGGGGGGGGGCTGGTTCACAGGAGGGGAGTGAAGAGAGGGGGGGGTGTAATTATGCACGCCAAACACAAGAGGAAGGAGGTGGGGTTTATACATTTCTTTTTTGGTTTCATCGCGCACACTGTTGCCTCGGAGTAGTTTGGGCGTGGGTGAGCAAGCAGCACCCTACCGCCACCGCCGTAAAACATGCTCACTCCGTCACGTTAAGGTGTCGCAGTCAGGCCAGGCGTCAGGTCGCCCAGAAAGTACGGCCATTTTTCGTAGGTCAGATTCATTCAGCAAAATGACGGGAGCTCAGCGCCTGCGAAACTCAAGGTAGGCCACCCCGCAGTACTCGCATGAATTGCAGTGATGATGTTGCCTACCCATCAGGCACCATGAGAGCTTGCATAGGCTAAACCTGTCCCTGACGTGCATTTATATATA
>NW_026267339.1:145060-146844 GCF_000697945.3 Frankliniella occidentalis | reverse complement strand
GGGGGTGTTTTGATGTGGCCCCGACAGGGGACGGGTTGGGGTAGGGGCAAAAAGGACGACGGCAGGATCACAGTGAAGCCGATATTGGATACCTTTGGCACTTCGGCTCACAGCAGCAATACCTCCCCCCTCCCCAACAACGACATGGAGGGGCTGTCGGGTGGGGGGTGGTAAACGAAGGGCGAGTAGAAGGTGTGTTTTGGGGGGATGGGAGGGATGAGAGAGTAAAGGAGAGAAAGAATCGGCCTGAGGCTGGGAGGAGAGTGGGCAAATGTTCAATGGCGTGGAGTGTGAAAGGCATCCGTTGACCTCAGGGCTTTTTGGCATTGAACCGAAAAGACAAGGTACGGGGGGCGGGGGGCAAAGGAGGAGGTATAGGGTGTGATTGGAACAGAGGAGGGAGGGGGGGGTGCGCAGAGAAGGGGACGCAGGAAGGCCTTCCTGGAACTGACAACGCTCATAGACAGGCCCGACTCATATCGCGGCTTAGCGCAAAGGGCCTAGCTACAGCCAGCCGGCGGGACTCAGCTCTAGTGGAGAGCCTGGCGGAGACACGGGGGTCGTGGGCCTATAGGCCTCGGGGTGATTGGATCCGGGAGCCACCGGCCCGGCCCCAACACTCGTGTGCGTCTAGTAGTGCGCAATAAGACCTCGGAGAAAAAAAAGGAGAACTAAAACAGAGCGTTCGTTCTGTCTTCGCTCACCCTCTCTTTCATGCGCATACTTTCTATCCCCTCCCCCTCACCTCTCTCTCCTCTTATTTGCGTCCCAACTTCCCTTTTCTCTATTTAATACGCATACCCCACCCAAAAGAAAAAGCGGCCGAGGAAAAAAAAGATAAAATTTGCGTAGCTCTAATTCTTTTCATAAAGAGCAAAAGTGGGGTCCCCATCCTCACCTTCTCCTATTTGTCTCATCATCCCACTCCCCTACTTTTGCAATTTTGCTGGGGTGCTGAAGGCGATGCAACCGACGCGCATTCAGAGATAGCTCACGTCTGCAAGATTCAATATTTCCCTAAACTGACCATGAGCACATCCCGGGCTGTCTTCAGAACGGACTATTCTAATTAAAAACACCAGAGAGATTAGCCAGCCGGCCCCGACAAGAGCGCCCAGCAGCAGCACCCCGCCTGCCAGCACGCAGCGAGTCACAATTTTTCCCCTCGCTGGTGGCTCCTCGCTCGTTCGTTTGTTTGTCTGCGGATGGGGGAGTGAGCGAGAGAGACAGAGAAAAGAGAGGGTCAGCTTTCTGTAGAGGGAAAGAGAGAGAGAGATAGAGACAGGGAAATAGAGAGGGAGAGAGAGAGAGAGACCTTTCTTTTTTATCCCAGCCCTGGTTCGCGCTGCCGTGGCTGCAGAACGTCGTCTTTAAATGACAAACAAAAGGCAAACAGGCTGCTTGCTGCCACGACCAGCGAGGTTCGACCGCGGAATGGTTGATGGCGCGGGAACTGAATTAGATGACCTACTTCCCCCCTCTCCCCGTCGCGTCCCCTGCCGCCCCTTTCTTCCCCCTATTTAAATCTTTCCCCTCTATGCTTCCTCCTCCGCCGCCGCCGCCTCCTACTCCTCCTCCTCCTCCTCGTCAGTTGCTTGGCCCTTCTCTGTTTGTGCGCCACGCCACCACGGTCCACTCCCCGGCCGCCTGCATTCCAGAGCATCATAAAATGCCGTCCCAATTACGAGCAGTTTGGCGGTGCGGGCCGCTTGGTTCTGGCTGGCGGGCTGGAGTATAAGGTGACGAGTGGAGAGGAGAGGGGGGGGGAATTTGATTTGTCTCAA
>NW_026267339.1:141562-144736 GCF_000697945.3 Frankliniella occidentalis | reverse complement strand
TAGGAGAGGAAGGTGGCAAAAGTAGAGGGCGGGGAGCAGAAGAAAGCAGGTGAGGGAGGTTGGGCGCTTGCCCGCCTGTCTTCTTTTCTGCGGAGCGGGAAGAGAGAAATTTGCACCTGTCCCATCCGGCCGGCAAATTTACATTGAAGCGGGTGTGTGCGTTGAAAGGCAGGGAAGATTGGGCGTGGGTGTGGTGGGGGGAGGGGGTATGGGCGAGACCAGGAAAGCATCTAGGAGTACCCAGAGTGAAGAGGGGGAGGTGTAAAGGAAAGGCGTGCGATAGGGGAGGGAAATGCTCTAGGCGGCGGGCTGGGACGGGCCCCAGGTACACGGGGGACACGGCCATAAGGGCGCCCAGGAAAGGGTTATCGGGGGGCATCCAGGGAAATAGCACATTCGGTGGGTACAGGTGGGGGCCCGGGGAGGGGGGGGGGGGCATGGGGGGGTCACCAGAGGGCTCAAAATCAATACAGTTCTTGCTTTTTATGATGCAAAGTTACACTAAAAATTTCAGCCTTCTAGCTCAAACTGTTCTCGAGTTATCGTGCGTACAGACAGACACACAAACACACACACACACACACACACACACATATACATACACGCACACACACACACAGACAGACGCGAAACTTTTTGATCATCACTGGAGTAATAGGCTTCGCTATCGCTCAGCCAATAACCAAGTTAGTTAAAACAATCGCAACCATATCGTTATGGTAGCCTATTTACAATTTTTGTTAAAAACCGCTTCTGTTGAAAACAGCTAAACAAATTTGTTGGTATCAACTAGGTAGATGTACGCCAGACGACGTAACAGGCTTCGCGATATCTCACGAAACACTGATACGCTGCGACGCGCCTGGCATACAACTACCTAGGCCTGCGGCGCTGACACCCGATTTCGGCAAAAGGCAGATTGGTAAATAAGCCTTCGGCCACCAAAGTCACAAATTTTGCTCCTTGGGATTTTATTTTGAAGAGTAACTCCGCCGCACACCATCAAATATCTGAGAAAAAACATTTAAATGTTTTTGGGTCCTTTCCGTGTGGAAATCGCCCTCTGGCGCCTAAACGATTAGAGACAGAGCCAAACAAACGAAATTTTGGTCCAACGATAACTACTTTGACGAGTTGCCTCTTAGAAAGTTCGAAAAAAAATAGAAGAAATATTTTGGGCTTTTTGTTTTGGATTTTTTTGACGCGTCAATTTTTGAGCCAGAGGGCTGAAAATCAATACAGTTCTTCCTTTTTATAATATGAAGTTTCAATAAAAATGTCATAATTTTTTTTTAGCTCAAACCGTTTTCGAGTTATCGTGCGTAGACAGACAGACAGACAGACCAACAGACAGACGCGAAACCTTTTGACCATCACTGGAGTGATAAGCTTCGAAAATCGCTCTGCCAATTAACAATATGGTTGATGCCTTACGATTGCACAAAATTGTTTACACCTAGTTACTAAACCCTCGAAAAGCAATCTGAGTGTGTGTCTCTAATGTCTGCATGAAACTGTAGGAAAAACCTACGTCTATTTGTCTAGGTTTTACTTGTGCACACAGCAAGACTTTGTCGGGTAATTGAAAATTTCGCAAGAACTGTAAAAGTTTTCACATTTCTCGTCATCTATCCAAGGGAAGCGGCGGGTGAGGGACGTGGAAGCGCGTGGCAGGTGGAAAGTAGAAAGGGATTTTGTTGCTCCTAAAAATCATTCAAAGGAAAAGCGACGTGACAATCACCCATTCCCGGCCGCGGCAGCACGCTTTCTGCCTTTGGATTAAACTTTTTCCAAAGTTATCTAAAGTGCGTGCGTCATGGCGAGAACCCTCCCCTCAAACCTTCTCTCGCTCCCCTCAGCATTCCCGGCCGCCCCTCTAGCCAGATAGGATCACTTCGTTAACCGGCAAGTAAACGGACCCCACAGAGGTAACAACAAAAAAAAGTTTATTTAATTTACAGCAAAATCAAAACAGAAAAATGGCGGGGAAAAAATAAAGCCCTCGCGTACACAAAGAGGCGGCAGCCAGGGCGTACTGGTACGCAGCTGCTGCCGCAGCACGAGCGGAAAACCGAAAGTGAAGTGGTATGACCCTCCGGTGGTGGGGATGGAGGGGCGGGGCAATAAGAGAGCCAAAGTCAATATTGACTTTTCATCTAATCCAATTAGGGTGCAGAAGGCCGGTCGTGCGTCCACTGGGCCGCGCCCGTCCGGCCGCGCCCGTCCGGCCGCGCCACACCGCGCACAAGCCACACACCGCCTCCTTGATAGTTCTCAAAGTCGGCCAGCGTGATCGGATTGTGGTGTGGAAGGTCGTCTGATCCTCGACCCTAAGATGGCCGCTACCCGCGACTGACTCGGGGAAGCGGAGAGTGGGAGGGTCGGAGTGGGTCGTGCTCGCTCTGGAGGAAGTGCGCAGGGAATGGAGTGGAGAGAGAGGGGGAGGTGGAGAGGCGCGGCGCGTACTTGCAACTCTCAACAATACCTCCACTTTCCCTTTTGCAGTCGTGTGTGCGCGCCAAGGTGCCCGCGGGCGGGGCGCGGCGGGGCGGGTTGCGAGGCGGGGCGTAGAGTTCAGCCCGCGGGCACCACGCGGCACCATTCCCTACCCCCACTCCCCCTCCCCTGCAGTCGAGTCTCCTTCAAATGTTAAGCCTCTCTCCAGATTCCTTTTCATGCCTTTCATGCCCTCAGCCAGCCCCCACCCCCCTATCCTAACCCTCTTTTGCTTTCTCCTTTTCTCCCATTTGGCGTTATTCCCGTCACTTCTCTGCACAATTTGCACCTCAGCGTGAAATAGGTCGGCGTTGAGAAGGACGAGAGGGGAGGGACTAGCCAGCTAGTGAGGTGGATGCGGCCTGGGGGGATTCTCTACCCGCGCCATGCCATGGGCCGCGGTGAGACGTTGGTACGCGTTGGTCACAGGCTTCTCGCGGCGGCCGGGGCGGGGCGGCCCCAGGGAAATCCACGCTAATGAGCGAGGGGGGCGGAGGGGCTCACTCACCATCCCTTTGCCTCCTCCCCCAACGCGGCTACTCAAGACGTTGAAAAAGTGGCCAGGGCAGGTGAAGAATGAAACAAAAAAAATTGTGTAGAAAAAAAAACAGGTGCGTGAGATAAAGTAAAATAAAATGAGCGGCTCGCGGTGGTGAGCAAGAGGGAGGGGGCGGGAGA
>NW_026267339.1:140038-141032 GCF_000697945.3 Frankliniella occidentalis | reverse complement strand
GGGGGGGGGGGTGCATGGGCGAGTCACCAGGGTGAAAGGGAGGTATCAACGCGCGGGGGAGAGGAAGAGAGATAAAGGCTGGTCTGGCGGTGCGTCGTGCCGAGGGCGCCGCGGCCCCGCCCCCCGCCCGCACGGGCCCCGGGGGGCGCGTGTTTAGACCCCCCAACGCGACACGTTTAGATGGCGAAACACAGATTACGGACCCTTGCCCAGCGGGGTGGGTCGTTGACCAGGAATGATGTCACGAGCAGCACGTCGTCCGTATCGGCCAGACCCGAAGCACCCGGCCCGGCGCGCCCGCGCGGTCTCGGATAGGCAAGCCGCCACGCAGCGCGCCGGCCGCGATGCCTACCCGCCGCCGCTGCACTGGGTGCTGCCAGCGCCCGACGGAGCCCGGGCGGGCCGGCCCGCGCGACGCACCTGCCGGCTGGGTTGCCTACGATGCCCGGCGCTCGAGTTCCAGCGTCGTGCCCATCAGACACGTACAAAAAAACAACTCTTAGAGAGACCGCGACATGTGTGGAGTTTCACTTACGATTTCGTCTTCTTAATCAAAGATGGCAGCGTCCGTAGTGTGCTGTTGGCCTCACAGCGTAACTGTAACAGTAACACACAAGGTTAAGCAAGCATTTGAGGTATGCAAGGGACATTTAGTTCCTGCGGCAGAACGCACATATTGTATGCGTTTCACGTTCACACTCATTAATGCCCCCCTCGCCTCATATCAGCGTAGTGCGTTTCGGGGGAATTTCGTTTAGCGTGCGACGCCAGGACAAAGCCGGATATCATCGCATTCCCTTAGATACGGCCGCCTCCCCTCCCAGCAGCGCCCCGGGAACACGGTCCACTAGCGCCGGCCATAACCGACACCTTCACACTACACCGTGCAGCGCGCCAAACACGCCGCAGTCAAAACTACCAACCAGCAGCCCCGCCCGCCCCGCCCGGCCCTCCAGCCGCATTCACACCGACAGGGCGCGCTCCGCTCCGCCCC
>NW_026267339.1:121766-133453 GCF_000697945.3 Frankliniella occidentalis | reverse complement strand
CGCACACAGCACGCATGTGAGGGACACAACGCTGCCAACTGTCGGCGATGAAAAAGGATCGCGAGGGCGCCTCTAATAGGCGGGAAGAACGGGCGCATTTATCCGCCCGGAACACGGGAGTGGCATTAAAGAGTTCCACTGCGCATGGCGACCACCACGGTGCAACGCACTAGTCGCTGTCCACGGAGCAGAGCGCTGCGCAGCACAGCCCGTTTCTCTTTCCCTTGTTGAGCGGCACAAGGAGGGATGGTATGGGTGGGAGTGGTTACCATCTTCTTTTGTTTATTGAAACAAGCCATTGGTGACTCCCCGCCGTGGACCCGTTTCCGCGAAATGTATGAGCCGCCCTAGAGATGCTGAGCTCTCTGTTCCCGAGGAAATCTCACAAGCCATATACTTGGGAGGTCTTGAGAGCAGACGGTGGAGCGTGGGCCGAGCGGGGGGTGGGACCCCTCGCTCGCACTCGCGTACAACGCACTATAGCTCCACCTCAGACCGCGCGTAGGTCGCATGTCAAAGACCGCAGGTAATCAGCTCCGTCGTAAAGAGGTCGCTGCAACCCCAAACGTTAAATTTACACGGTAATTGCGAAACAGATGTTGCTATTCTCGAGTATGAAGACTGCTGGTATATGTTAGCATGTTCGAAATGATGGGTTTTCGGTACCAAAACGTGCACAACTAGAGATCGAAGATAACAAACTAAAAAGTACATATACTCGACACGTTTTACATTTCAGTAGTATCATTATTCACAGGGCGCCATCTCATTTAAAGTTAACATTTATTTGACAGAATGCGAATCAACCCACTCGTCCTGGCGAGGTCGTGGAAACGAGAAGTAGATTCGGGGGATGAGGGGAGCACGGGCAGACGCACACGGCAGGAAAAGCTTGGGATGCGTAGCGGCGCGGCGCGGGGCGGGGCGGGGCGGGGCCAGCCTAGGCGAGAAGCTGATTTGGGGCGACGGTTTGGAAGGTAGGGGGAGGGAAGACACACACAAGAGTTTGGGGAAGAGTTGAGGAGGGAAGTAGTGGGATTGCAGGTGTACCATGAAGGTATGTGTGTCTATGTGTGGGCCTGTGTGTGTGTGTGTGTGTGTGTGTGTGTGTGTGTGCCTGTTTGTGAGTCTGTGTAGATGTGTGTGTGTGTTGTTCCACGCTCAACGTGGGCAGCACCGTGAGCGCTACGCGTCCCTACGCTATATGCTGGCGCGCGATCGGGCACCTCCCGTCCAGCCCCGCGGGCGCACCGTGACCCACATACGTGGCGGTGGAGGAGTGCCCTTGCTGCAGTGCAGGCGGGGTGTGAGGCGCCCCACCCGCCAGGCCGACAGCTCCGCACACAACAGGTCAACTAGCAGACGCGCGGCGCAGGTGCGCAGGGCGGCAGCAGGCAGCTGCTGACGCGACGTGGCAGGTGCGCACGTGATGAATGATGCGCGCTGCTCTGATTGATGCTGCCAGGCGGCTGGAGCTGGAGGAGGCCCTGCTCCGCACCTGCAGGTGGACCGTGTCGTCGTGCGTGCGCTGCTGGGAATGCGCTGGGCGTACGTGGCCACGAGCGTCGAGCGAAGGACCTCTGGAGGCGATGGGGCGAAGGGGTTGACGTCCTCTTCCACTGACAAAAATAAATATCTTCGTAAGTTTACAACAACTGTCGTAAATTTTATTTACAAAAAATGTTGTAAATATGCGACAGCTCATTTGCTTATTGATGAATTCCATGTCGATGCCAAGTGCTCGTAAATTTACAACGTCAACTTGTTATTTTACGACACACATCATGGAAAGTATAACCGTTACCTTGCGACTATTTTTCACAGTGCCTGCCCGGTCGTTCCGCCGCAACGCGCTACTATTGACATGGACCGTTTCTATCTCGGGTGAGTTGAGCACGATGATCAGAGCGCAGGAGAGGAAGAGAGGGAGGGTATGGGCGAGGGGAGAGTGGATAGGGGATGGAATGCTTTCACCAGCCCTCAACGACACACCGGAGCGGATATCGCAGGCAGGTCGCTGCGCGTCACCAAGTCCAACGCGTATGGGAAAGCAATAACCGGTTCGGCGACAAAAGGGTGGCGAAAGGGGAGGGGTGGAGGGCGCGGTGGCCACGATTGGCGCAAGGTCACACGCATGCAATATTATAGCATATTTTCGCGCTGCTGCCGCGGGTCACCCGCCCCACCGCCCGCGTAGAGCATCACGGCCAACAGCGGCAGCAGCAGCGAGATGAGTTGTTTTGCGCGCCGCTCGTTTAAAATTAACGCGCGCGCGGGGCTCAGGCCTGCCCCCCCCCCTCCCTCTTACCCCCCATCCCCCGGGGGGCCGGCCCGGGCGGCGCCGGTCGCTTCAGTTTAATGAGAGCAAAAGGATGTTGTTTGATGGCCCGGCCGGTGGGCCGACGGCGGCCTGATGCGGAGAGGGAATCTCCACCGCAAGCTTACCCCCTCATCCTCACCTCCGCCCCCTACAACACCAGCTTTTCATAAAGTTTCTCTTCACTTTTTTCACTTTTTCTTTCTACCCTCTTCCCTTTCCGGACCCTGCTTAACTCCTGACCGCGCAGAGATGAGCCGATTGGGAGTAGTGACCGTGCTGTTACCAACCGACCCGGCCTGGCCTCGCATCTCCACCTGCAGGCCAGGCCGGGCCGACGACGTTGGCAGCATTCGATGTAGCGCATTATTGGGTTGGCAACACTGAACATGACGCTGCGGATGGGCCCACGCCGCCCTCGCCCCGCCCAGGGCCCTTACGTGAGGAGCAAGCCCACACAAGTTTCAGGCCGGAGGGGGAAGAGGAGGCCTGACCTAACGCCACGGCGCGGTTATTGGAAAATGTTCCCCTGTCATCCGAAAGCTTGTGCCGCCCACACTATTGTACCCCAAGCTGTGAACCGACACGCGCTCTAAAAAAAATAGCGAAAAAGAAAACCCTGCGGGCGATGCCGCTACTGTATCCGGCAGAGAAAACTACAATGTCTTTTAAATCCAACACCCAAAATTAAATAACGCAACGATACCGAAGTAAAATTACATTCGTGTAGCATCAGGAGTAGCAGAAAATGCGAGGAAATCAAATCGTTCTTTTAAAAGTTGGCACATGTTATTAAGGAACGAAAACCAACCGTGTACGTTGCATCACCGTTCGATATTCTGACATCGTTTGGTGACGTTTAAAGGGACATTTCCACATTGGCAAACTCTCTTCCGGCAGTGCGCGTCTGGTTGATAAAGGTTTGGGGGGCAGATTGAAAAGAAAAACATTCTCTTGTTAGGCCGCGTGGAGCAGCGCCGAAGCACAACGGCGCTGCAACGTGGATATAAAACAAGCGCAAGCGCAGCACTGCCACACTGATCTTGTGATTCGCGCAGCCCATTTCCCGGCCATTTCCTGTTTGAAGTGCAGGTGTATGATTACGCAATATCCGATGGCTGGGGCGCTGCAGAGGGTGTTCAGCGAGTGCGGTTCAGCGCAGCTCGATCCATTTCAGTGATGAGGAGGACGTCGCTTTTGGTGCAGCGGTGCATCCGGGCGTGAGTGGGCGGGCGGCAGAGAGGGCGAGCAGAGTATGGGACGCAGAGTGCGGAGGAGGCAGAGGGAATTTCACTAAAACCACTATCAGACTAATGGGGTAACATCAATAATCGCACTCTGTTCTTTTGTTTATTGCGCAAAGGAGTACGCCATTAGATCACGTTTTTTCAATCATGTTAAACGAAAACAGAATTCCGTTAACACGTCGAGTCCCAGAGCGAATAAGAGGGATGGCGTTTTCTATAGCAAAGTATGGCTACCATGTACCCACATAGAACTGATGAAGGTGTGAAAATGCACAATACTGTGATTTCCTTTATTTTCCTTGTTATGGCGGGGACATGATTCTTACGAAAAAAGATCATGCATGCGGTCCAAAGAAAGTCTTTCCCTTTATCCAAGTAGTGCTCCGCACTAAACGGAAAACTACTACGGCGGTGCCGCGGTTGATCAGATTAAAACGTTGCCGTGTAGCTCCGGACTGGAGCTCCGGACTGGCGTCGTCGCCCGGCGTGCGGAGCCCGGCGGGGCCATGCATGGGGAGGCGCTACCTTCCACAAGCCACGCGCTTATCGAGTTGCCTTAATTCTATTCCGCAAGGGTCCCGGCGGACCGACCTGCGGAGCCCCTACAACCCACCACCATCGCCACCACGCCCCACCCGGGCTGCGCGCCCGCCGCCGCTGCTTCCGCACAAGAGACGCGTTCGGGTCGGGGATCTTACTGCTGCTGCGTTATTCCGAGCAACTACAAGAACCGCATCAAAACACGAGGAATAATTCAGCCGCAAAGGGTACGCGCGGCGCGAACAGCGCGGCCAGCCCCCGCCACTCAGTAAATGCAGGGAAACACACTCTCGCCGCTCTGCAGCAAACGCACAGACCTTACCGCGCAGTGTTCCGGCTTGCGTTCCTGATTTTTTGATGGCATCATCACGGCGAGGGGGTGAGGGTGGTGGAGGAAGGGGTAGAGAGCGGGGGGGGGGGGAGGCAGCGTGTTATTCATCTCATCAACACTCTGCGCCGCGGCCACCTCAACGCCGCCGTGGCAAGGGATGAAAAAATAATAAAAGGTAGAAAAAAAACCCTTTGAGGAATAACATTTTCCACAGACGAAAGCGTAAGTGCTTTACGGCCTTTGTTGATCTCAGTCTTTTGCGGCGTCATCCACGGCGCGACGGACGCGGCGTGTCCTTTTTTGTGGCATGCTGCGGCAAATACCTCTTTGCTCCTGCAGCTAAAACAATTTACGAAATCAAGACTTGCAGCTCTCCGCGCAGCGAGCTCTGACCCAGCCTCACGCCAGCACCGCCCCCGCCTGATGGAGTGTGGATGAAGTCTTTCCTCGCCTCTCTCGTTTTCTCGGCGCGCCCTTTGAAAAACTGATTTCCCTAATTGCCTCCAGGATGGCCGGGGACTGGGAGGCCCCGCCCACCTGAAGGGCACTGCTCGGCTCGTCGGCTCGGCCGGGCCGAAAACACGGGGCAGTGGGAGAGGGGAGGGTGCGGACTAGCTGGCGCGGGGGCGGCCCGACAGGCAGACAGACGCATGCACGCAACGCAAAGTGCCAATTTGAATATCAGCCCGCAGGGTTGCCGAGCGCAGCCCCACCGCGCTTCACGACGCCTCCTTGCATGACTCCGTCCGCCCCCACCCCCTCCTACTTTTTCCCCCGCGGGCCAAGGTGACACCACGAGAAGCAAAAGCGATAGCCCGGTCGTGGCGCTCGTGACGATTCTCATTCCTTTACGTCGTCAGAAGAAAAGAGAGCAAAAAAAAAAAAAACCCGGAGGGGACGAGATGAAAACAAAATAAACGCCGCTAGTACCCCCTCCAGCACAACAGAGAGAAAAGTATTGGCCCGAATCGAACGACATCACATATCGCGAAAAGGGTCGGGCGAAAGCAAGGACAAAAGACAGTTTCATCTCCCTCCCCCGGGGGCCGTGCGACGACTTGCTTGTCGTCGTTTGGTTGGAGGTGGACCCCCCGATCCCCAGCTGATACCGCCGCACTGCTCGTCCCAAACGCAAACGCATCGCACAGATTGTTATGTGGGGGCAGAGGGTGGGTGGGGGGGGGGCGCATCTCTTCTCTGCATTGTTCACTCGGCATGGTGGGGTTGGCGGGGGGTGGGAGGGTGCTGCGGAGGGTGCTGGATCAGAGGGGGTTGGAGGGGAGGGGACGGGGTGCACTGCACAACCAATTCGCTCGTCACTTCCGGGCGCCAAACAAAACAATCACTATCCGCGACACCCGCAGCGCGCAGTGCAGCCACAAAGTCACGCATTGAGCCAAAGTGAAGGGAAAGAGAAGCAGGACGGCGACACCATGAGAGAAGGGCGCCCTGGAGTCCCAGCTTTTTCCCCGTAAGAACCCGCCTGACGGACTTTGGCAACACCCCGACGCCGCTGCATTGGTCGAAGACCATTTCCAAGGTCAGTGTCGGATTCAGCACATTTAGACGAAGAGGAAGATGTGCTTTGTGATACCGTTTGAAAACCTGGGAGCCGGCCTGAGCACTTGAAACCTACTACGAGGGCCGCGGGCCGGCCTCGGGCGCGGCAGGCTGGCTGGCGGCTGGCCGGCGGGCTCCCCCTCTCCTCCCCTCGCCTGCGCGCACGGACGCGCGCGCTACCCGCAGCCGGTCTAAATGTGCTGAATCCGACACTGACCTTGGAAATGGTCTTCGACCAATACAGCGGCGTCAGGGTGTTGCCAAAGTCCGTCAGGCGGGTTCTTACGGGGAAAAAGCTGGGACTCCAGGGCGCCCTTCTCTCATGGCGACACGGCACGGTCCTCGAGGAGGTCCTCGGGGGGCAGCGCTATCTCACGTCCTGCTCCCCGCCACCCGACCCCGCCCCCAGTATGCCCACTGCGCCTATTTGATGGCTTCCCATTTTTCGTGTGTTGCGGAAGCGGGGGTGGGGCTGGGGGGAGTTCCTTACAGAGGGCTCTGTGGGGGAGGTGGCGAGATGAGTAGGGAGGGAGGGAGTAGACAGCAGGAGCAGCAGCGGAAAAGGAGGGGGGGGTGGTAGGAAAGAGAGAGGCCGTCGAGTAAAGAGAAAGAAAGCAAGGCGGCGGTTCAATGGAATACATTACGATTGTGTAATGTAAACCCCTTGACCGGCCGCGGCCGCCGAGGCGAGGCGGGGCGGGGCGGGGCGGGGCGGGAAGGGCAACACAGCAATAACGCGCAGTCCAGACATTTGCAGCGCCTTCCTCGGCTGGACAACGGCATTGGGCGCAGCAGCAGCATCGAGCCGTCGAGAGAGAGGGAGGGGAAAGAGGGATTTAACGCGGGATAACTATCTCGGTAATGAGGCTAGTGCACACATGTCTGCTCGCCCGTACTGCACTCCGCGTAATCCCCTCCAACTGATCCCTGCGAACATTGCAGGGGTGGGGTGGGGCAGCAGCACGGAGCGTGTTGCTTCGATTCTCTTCACATTTCCTCGAAGCTTTTGTGGCCCCTCCTTTTGTGAAACAAAACTGCGAGTGTGTCGGTCTCACAGACAACGACATCGAAACGACCGAAATAAGTTATTGCAAAGCTGGCCGGCAATCCTAATGCGCGCCACACATGTTCTGGTTCTAATGGACTTAAGGACTCTGAGCAGCAGGTTCCTTCGCGGCCTTAAATCAGGATCACCCGCGCACAATCTTTCCCGCCAGGCCAAGAAGCCCCACGCTGCGGCGCACTGTATCTGGTGGCAACAGCTTGTAAGGCAGGCAAGCACAGCGGTCCTAACTCAGCCTCTTGGGAGAGCGGGGAGGGGTCCTAGGCAGTGAAAGGGGGAGTGGGTAACACCAGTGCATTCCAGCTCCCGTTGGAGTAGAGGGCTAACGCGACCGACGGAAAAGAAGGGTTGATAGAAAGGTGCGGAGTGGGCATCCTTTGGTAACATCGACTGCGTGTCCGGCGGCTAGTGAAAGTGTCGTCCACCAGCCCCTCCACTGGACGCTGCAGGGGAGCGGGGGGGATGCTATATCTTTTCCAATCCTCGCCCCCTCCCTCCCCCGCATATGAACGAGCGCACAGCAGCAGCTTATAGGGTCGGCAGCAGCAGGACACCCGCAGCAGGACACCCGCAGCAGGACGCCCCCAGCAGGATGGGGTCGGCAGAAGGACACCCCAACAGGATGGGCCTGCAGAGGGTCAGAGGACATCTTTGTGGTCATTTGTCTGCGCAAAGAGCGGCAGAACGGCTTGTTATATGCTTGTTACGGCTCGGCCCCCGCCCGACCGGCCGAGGGAAGGGTCGAGGTGATGGGGTGGATGGGGCGGGGCAGGGCGGGGCAGAGCGAGGCACCGCGGCCAAAGGGGACAGAGAGAGAGCACGGCCTTGCTGCCGAGGCAGCAGGCCCCAACTCGGCCGATATACCAAAGGGGGCACACATAACAACGTCATTATTGTGCTCTAATTACTCCCGAGTCGGCTCAGCGGATGCATATTATGATGCGCAGCTTCGACGAGCCCGCCAGTAATGAATCAACTAATAGAACCTGGCCGATCTCTCTTTCCATCAGAAGAATGCTTAAGTCTCGAACTGTGTAAAAATACTTCGTAACTGGTGGTACACAAGACATTTTCCGAAAAATATTTCCCCCAAAATGTTTTTTCGGTCACAAACTTCCTATTGTTGAAGCACTTCTCTCAAATTCCTATTTGCCCAAGATAAAATCCCTAATGGGACTTTCAGGTGAGTTATTTTGGCACCGCTGATGAACTATTCCACGCTAGATTTATATGGGGCAGTGGAAACAAGAAAGGGTTGGCACTGCCACTGAAGTTTAATTGTCGACGCGGCTGCACCGCTACTGAGCACACTTGTGTTAAAATGGAGTGCGAGGCCACGGCCACTGCTGTGACCAGGTACAGCAACGGGGCCGTGCCGCGGAGGTGCTCAAGAAAGGGCAGCACGTGCATGCGCCTAAGGAACATGTGGCTAAGGAGCATATGTGCCTAAGAGCAAGTGTAAGTCTCTGGAGGAGTGCTCATGTCAGCCAGAAACAACTCTCCCTCTCTCCGCCTGTCTTCATGAGGATCACAAGTGGTAAGTTGACACAGCGAGACAATCCTCTAAGATGCAGCTCGGCAGAAAAATAAAGAAGGCGCCGAATAGGAAGTGGAGACATCTGCAGCGCCAAAACCCAAGCAGCGTCAGGAACCTAAGCACCTACGACAACAACCTGACGACAACAACGACCATCCCTTTCAGCTCTGAGGAAATCTTTAAATACAACGGTATATTTGGAAACGTTACATCGGAAAAATATTGTTGGCCAATCAAAATTTCAGAAAAAATATAATTGGGAAAAACATTTGGAGAAAATAATCGGAAACCCACAGAAGATTCAAAACATTCACCACAAAAAAATATATTTTGAAAATAAACAAATAGTTACTGCTTGCTATTTTGTTTAACGAACTGCCTGGTAAATAACTAAGTGTTCCTGCACTTTCACTCGGTTTACCATAAAAGGAGGAAAACTAATGTAAGTTTCGTCTAGTCATATACCACCTAGACGAGTTGCAGCAAAGGCATTTTTGTTCTCCAGAAGTGACCCTTCATAAAAAATTCCGATAATTTTAAGTCTCTATGTCATCTCGTTCTAGTGGCACAGACGGATGTCAGACGCGATGAAACGCTTCCTCCGGCAAGCAAAGAGCCAAGCAAGCCTTCAGGGGACGCCATGCTCCCCGGAGAAGTAGCACCATTATCACAATTATTATCAACTCCTATCAGCCTCATGTCGCTGCTATTACTACTATTGTTGCGTCGCACAGCGTTTGCCCGACCGTGATGCGAGACGAGGAAGGAGAAACTGCCGTCGGCTTTACGGACTAATAAATGGGCTGACGTCGCCGCTTCTAGGTACAAGGCGATGAGACGGCTAGTCACCGGGAAGTGGGAGGGGCCCAGGGAGAGGGGGGCTGTTCGACTGCTGCAGTAACTCCCCGCGCCGCCCCGAGGCTGCGGCCGGGGATGGGCTGGGTCGGCAGTAAACGCATCCAATGGACACTTGGAGTTCTCTACAGAGTTGCATCCCTTGGCACGTTCTCCTCCCCCCGTACGGGGCCCCGCTCGGACTAAGTGCCCCCACTATCTCGGCGATAAAGGTGACGCTGGCGAGATCTTCCGGTAGAGTGAGTAACAACGGCCCACAGCGAGCCGAGCCCAGCCGAGCTTCCCCTGGGCCTCCTCCGCGGCGAAGCGGAGAGTAACGTGACCCACGAAACGCCTCCAGCAGGAGAAAAAAGTATTAAACATAACTCTTTGTTACCTGCAAAACAAATACTAATCCATGGTTTAAAAAAATTAATTACCTCAAAGCGTGATTTTATTTTGAGTGACCAGGTCAGTGAGTCACAAAGCAGTGCAAATGTGGTTCATTGGGTCTATGAACGGATTTCTTTGTTGTCTTGGAAAAAAGTTTGGCGGTACGTTGCGTTACTCTTCCCCCTGTGTCGGGTGATACAACCCTAACGGGCTCGTTTAAAAAAAAATCAAATCCCAATTTGAAATTCCATTTAGCCCTCGTCCATGAGTGCGTCGGATGCGTCGGACGAAGCTCTGACAAGTAGGTTGGGCTGCCTACCCGGTAGGGGCTCACGCTGCCTGATATTGGCCCGTTTCTTAGCACCAGCACCCGCGACCAGCGCCACCACATCCGAGAAACCAATGATGCCAAATCAATAACAGAGAACGAACCAGGCCCTCACGGTTAACGTGCACACACACTTAATAAGGAAGGGCAGTTTTGTGTCCATCAAAAAAAGTTCTTTGGCTCATCTCAAGTATTGAGAAAAGTTTGAATTCAAAATCAATTTTAATTTAAGATTCAAACTGTTCTCAATCATTTGTATTTTAATAAACATAAAAAAGGGGCCCCAATTTCCTGTTCATTTCTCTTTAAAATGTGCCCTCGCCCAGGTTTGTTAGTCAAATAGTTCCGGAGAAAAGTTGCGCGCAAGATGTGAAAGTATGGAAATGACCCATTAGCAAGAACTCTTCAAATAAAAACAATTTTCAATGACTCAATGGATCTCTCTGTTGTTTTATCAATTATCAGAAAGTTGAACTAATGAAGGAAAACCTTACTTAGGCCAAATTTAGTCATCATTCATAAATATTTTTGGACATAAGTAAAAGCAGGGTAAATTTTAAAGTTCAATGGGCATTTCCCACCTTTAATTCGCCTTATTTTGGGCGTCTCCACGCGGTGCGCCTGCCCCTCGGCCCGCACCCTAAGCGCGTGATATCGATGTCTAACGGCGCGCTCATTAGGAGAAGTACAGCAGCCGCCCCGCCCCGCCACGCGCGACTTTCTTCTCCACGCACTCGCCAGAATGTTAATTAAATTACCCCGGGCGGCCAGGCACTTGGCTCGTCATATCTTTCTGCTTCTTTTCCTCTCTCGCCTCGGTGTTGCCTCCCGCCTTACCAGCCTGGCCCGCCTGCAGGGCTCCTTTACAGCGCCATTTTTGAGACCCATTAATTTATTCTTATATTCAGCTTCTGGCAAATTTTGGCGTGCCAAGGTCCTGACGCCCCCTCCCCCTGCCCCTCTCCCCTCAGCTGCCCTGCTACTGCCGCCGACAGAAGCCCCCCCCGCTTCTCCCTAAAGGGCCCAACTGCCTCCGGCCTGCCTCATCCACCATCTGGATTAGCACCGTCTAGCGCGTCTCACCGCGTCCACAAATAAAAAAGGGAGAAAAGGGAGACGGAAAATATTGACCTCCCTGTGTGACACCTTTCCTTCCCTCTGCCCTACATACCAACCACCACCCCGCGTCGCCCCCGCCCCCTCGAGCACACAGCAGAGCCCTCCCTCCGCCCTCTGCCCTAGCAGTGGCAGCTGCGGAAACCTCGAAAACCGCCATGTCCTCATAAGCCCCCCCTCCAAAATCATCCTCCCCCACAATCCTTCCCCGCGCGCCGCCCCAAACGCCTCCCCGGTGTCCCTCCCCGATGCCTCGCATCCCCACCCCCTCCTCCTTTCTCGGGCTGGATCGGCACGGCACACCACAGGGCTGCGGCAGCACGGCGGTAGCACACGGCACAGGCGTCGGCCCCGGGACCTGGCCGTGTTTTGCGTTCGGCTCCCCTCTGGAACGGTTTGTCTCGAGCTTCCCGACGGCGCA
>NW_026267339.1:118278-121291 GCF_000697945.3 Frankliniella occidentalis | reverse complement strand
CCTGCTTGCAGAGGTGGAAGCTGAGGCGATGAGCGCCGAGGGCTCCGTGCGGCCTCTGCCGCCCGCCCGGCCCGCCCCCCGTGAAGAGGGGCAGCTGCTAGAATGGGGTCAACTGACTGAGCGCCGGCAGCTCCGGGGGCTTATAGAGAAATGTTTACGCGCGCCAAGAAAATACGAGCGCGTCAGAGAGTTTGGACACGGAAGTACAGCAGAGTGACAAAACCGGAAGCGGCCTCATCGAGAGCGGCGGGCGGCGCGGGGTCGGGTCGGAGCGAGCGGGGTGTGGCGGAGCGGGGCGGGGTGGGGCGGGTCGGGGCGGGCTGCGGCGGCCGGGCGGAAGGAAGTGTGAGAGCGAGCGAGCGGGCGCGGGGACAGAGAGAGGGCGGGGGTGAAAGGAGAGGGGCAGAGAGAGAGAGAGAGACAGAGGTACAGAAAGAGAGAGTAAATAGTGGTCGATCGGCGGCGAGACCACGTCGCAGATTGGATGCGACGGTCTCACAATACAGCACAATACACCCCCGACCCCCTTCCAGTTCCGCCCCCTCCCTCCTCGCCCTCTTATTCTTTCCAAGCTGACCCGCTGAATTATATCCGGCGATATATGCTGTCTCGGTATGGCCGGCCCCCTAGCGGCTGCGGTGGGCCGCGTGCGAAGAGGCGCGGGGCCGCTCACGCCGGCGCCGCGCGCCCGCGTGCTCGTTCGAACGCGACCCGGGGGGCGACTGCAAATGCCGCGAATAACAAGACGACTTGTCCCGCGCCGCGCCGCCCCACCCCGCGGGACGAGACGGCGGCGGAGAATTGCGACCGAAACAGCGCAGCATCGGACCAGCAGCAGCAGCGGGGCGCAGCGCAGCGCAGTGGCCTCGTTAGGGGCGGGCGCACCCACTGACGAGAGAGGGGAGGGAGGGGCCAGGTCTGTCTTAGTCTTCTAGATATATTGAACCGGGTGTGGGCTAAGAAAACGAGCTTATTTGCCTTACACCAAGGGGGCGAAAGCAAGGCGTTGGAATTTGCTAGAAATGTCTTTTTAAGTTATGACTTGTTAATTTTTTTTTTGTTTCAGTCAAATTTTTGCTGTTGAGTGACAGTTTGAGAACAATAGAAGATCAGAAAAATAAAGCTATGCTACAAGAGAGTGTTCTACTGAAGATATAAATTCGATAACTGCGTCGTGAGTGAGCGCCTCGCAGTTAGGCAACGCAAGGCACGCCTGCCGGTACGGTTGCCTACCCTCCTCTCCACAGGGGCTGAGAGCAGACGGACACTGCAGGGACGGAGCCTGGGAACGGGCGAGACAACGCCGAGGGCGGTGACTAGACGCGGCGGTCGGCCCGGGTAGACGCAGCCAAACTGCACGAGCCAAACTCGGTTGTTTGCCCCGCACGCTGCCATGCACTCGGTGGGGCTGACTCGGGCGGAGGACCGCGCCGAACAGAACAGCGCCGGGGGTCGCCGCCGCACATGTGGCACATTAGGAGGCGCGCCAAGCACCGCGTCCCCCTGTTGATAACGGATAGAGTTGATCGCATTCTCTGTGGCGGGACGGGGCGTGGCGGGGTGGGGTTAGCAGCTGATCCACAGGTCGGGAGGCACACAAGCGCCGAGCGCATAGTGGTACCCGATGTACTCGGGCCACAAGCCACGGGCTCATCGAGCATCGGAATTTCATACCCGATAATAAAGAGGTGCCTTCCTGCTTACCAGAACCACATCAACTCAAATCCTATGTGACCATAGCTACGGTAGGAATTTCTACACACAGAAAAGGTACAAACATAAAAAGCATGAGTATGCCAACACTCGGCAGAGCCGGCAGAGCCGGTAGAGCCGGCAGAGCCGGTAGAGCCGGCAGAGCCACACCAACCGCGAAAATGGTTCTGCTTGCTTGCAGTTCTCGTGGGTGGTAGAACTACAACTATGCCAGTCTTACCGCAACAATATTTTCGAGGGAGCAACAACTCCGGGATCATGTGTACACCTGCCTAAGAATAGTCAAGATAAAAATTAATCGAAATCAAAGGATATCGCTTAAACTAAGCGGGAAACTCGTGGAAATGGTACAAATAAGTCGAAATAAGCGTTTTCTACCACTAGATAACTTAAGGAAAAAATATAAGCGGACGAGAATCACTAGCAATTAAGTTTTTCGGGAATCATGTCTATCAAATGGGAGTTTATTGCTCCCTCGCATATTTTGATGGTTAGCTCTTGGTCTACTCAGTGACGGTCGTCGCAGGCTTCTCTTTCATGGGTGTGTTTTGGTCTTTTCATGAATCGCACTTTCTTCAACTATTTGGCGTTCGGCACACAGAACACTGCTCGCGCCAATGTGGGCGCCTCTGCCTGTTGTCTATTAATGGGAATGGTCTCGCCAACGAGCCCCGCCTATCTCTTAGTGTGTGTCTGTGTGGGCGTATGGGGCGCCGGCCGGAGCCAATGCCAACATTACAAAAGCAAAAGCTTTGGTGCCGCGCGACTTGAAATTGGCTTGGCCGCCCTTTCATTTATTATCTCGAGGTTGGCGGCCCACCATGTGGCGCCGACAAATAAACGCCCATACGTACGTAGGCGTGGCCTTGTTGGCACCGCGGAGGAGGGGCGGGGCCGGCGGCGGGCTGCAGCACAGCGGCACACACCCGCGACCGCTTAGCGACTGCAGCGCGGCGGGAGAACAAAAGTAGCGCAAATAAGGGGTGGCCATAGCGGAAAAGTGGCGCACAAAACTTGCGCGCACAAAAGAGCGCACTGTGCCCGCGCGGGCCGAGCCCGTGCACTAGCTCCGCGGCGGCGGTGGTGCAGCCAGCAGGGGAGCGGCACGGCTGGCGTCGCCGCCCCGCCCCTACCCGCCCGCGAGCTCCGCGAACTAACGGCACCCTCCGTATTTACATAATTAGAGAATAAATCCAGAAGAAAAGCGCAAAGTAAATACACGTGCATAAAATCTCACGCTTACGGTTATTTTATGAAAGGCGTTGCGCAGATGCTCAGGAACCTCGAGGGAGGGAGGGAG
>NW_026267339.1:115936-117323 GCF_000697945.3 Frankliniella occidentalis | reverse complement strand
GAGACCAATAGATTGGAACCGGAAGTCAGAAGTCCAGTAGCTCTGTCATATGCCCCTCCTCTGGACAACGTTGTATTTTGGACAGTCCTCAAGACCAGAAGGAGAGAACGTGCTGCTCCTCTAGTTTCTTAATTATTGTGCTCGACGGGTAAATAACAGAGCATTGCAAAAAGGCCTTCTCTGACCGACCGTCTCTGGCCGCTTTGGTCAGAGACGGTTGGTCAGAGAAGGCCTTTTTGCAATGCTCTGGTAAATAACACCTTAATAAGTTGCACAAATTTCGTGAACTGAATCTGAATTAGCTTGGATTGACCTGAATTTGTTGAATTGTTTTTGCATTGCTTGGAGTTACTGCAATAACTTATTTATTTTACTGATTTTAAGTGATTCGACTTGAAGCGACTTGAATTGACTTGAATTCAGGGGCGTATTAAGGTTGAGGCGGACAGGGGGGCGGTGCATCGAAAGTTGCCTACATACAGGGGTTTTGTAGGTCAAATTGCCTACCTTTAGGCGGCTATCTAGTGGCCCACAGGGGGGGGGGGGGGGGGGCCCCCCCCCCCCCCCCCCCCCCCCCCCTTAATACGCGCATGCTTGAATTGAATGTAATTTGGCTTAGTTCGGACCGAGTTTACTGAATTGTTCTAGGTTGGCTTGAATTATTTCTTTACTATGTTGAATTAAATTGAATTGGTTTGAATTGAGCGGAATTGGGGGAGGGGGTGTACACTAACTAAACAGAACGGTTATTTATGCCCCCTTGGATTTTAAAAAAGCGTTCCTCAGGGTTTAAAGGGTAACTAAGTCCCTGCAACACGAGCACACCATTTTCCTCACTAAAAAAACCTTCGAAGCTAAGCGAATTTTCTATGTGGGTTTTTGTCATCAGTCAGTTCGGGTGGGAGTATACACTCTGAAAATGTTATGCATTTGCTGGTCATTAAAGGGAATCCCTCCGGGCCGCCAAGAGAGGCCTTGCGCTGCATTCCAACTGGCTGTGTTTTTACCCTCTATTTTTTGCCCTCGGTCTCTCTTTTCCGTTCGGAATGCCCTTTAGAGGCAAAAGCTGGGGTGGTGGGCGGATAGACTCTCCCTCACCCTCCTCAACCTCCCCACCCCAATACGACTCCCATTTTAATATCGCGACATTACTCGCGTGCAGAGGAGGGCTCATTGTTTCTAATTTCGAAGATCAAGAGCAAACAAAAACATAATGAAGCAGCAAAAGGGTCTGGGGAGGAGTAGGAGACAAGGCACGGTGGAAGGCACCGGAAGGTGGTGGGTAGGGAGGAAGGGAGGGGGGGGGGCGTCTTAAGTGTTCGGGGAAGAATTCTCCGCACCAAAACAGCGTTTCAATATCTCTGCTAATAACTCATGGCTGCCCCCC
>NW_026267339.1:110399-115476 GCF_000697945.3 Frankliniella occidentalis | reverse complement strand
GCGCCGAGGCCGGCCGAGGCCGCAGCGCCCGCCGGGCGGGCAGCCCAACGTACACGAGAGAGGCCCCTGCGCCAGCAGAGCACCGGCCGATTACAATCAAAGCCGGGTTGACTGTAAAATGTGACAATAAAGACAGCACCAACCAAAACAAAACATTAAAAAAAATAATACAAAAAAAAAGGTGCAGATGAAAAACCCGCAAAAGAGCCAGCTTGTGGCTCGGATGGTACAAACGAGAATTCACCGACAAAATGCGTAGCGGCTATGCAGAGCAGGCCACTCGGCCTCTTGGCAGCGCAGCTCATCTCGATCCCGCCCCGCCCCCGCCCCGCCTCTGTTCCTGTAACCAGGTAGGACCAGGATCCGAACCGGCCTGGTGCCATCCGGCTAAAGGTGAAGGTCGGGCCGCGGTTGTGTGTGCCCCCTCCGCTCATGGGGTCCATCTGCCGGGGAAGGGGGGATCAGGTAGCGGGGCGCCGTACGCCCAATACGATGGCAGCAGGTGACACGTGTGGAAGAGGGGGGAAGAGGGGGCACCAGGGAATAAGAGAGGATTGGAAATGAGAGAAGGGGCAGAGAAGAAGCCAGAGTGGGAGTCCAATGTCATGCAACAGGAGTAGCGGATAATTAAGTGCTCGCAGATAAGGAGTTTATGAACTTTTAATCATTTTTTTTCAGTTTTAATTAATTATTGAGCTACTGATCGGAATGCTTGTACTGGCCGTCGTCCTCTTCCCTGAAGCCGGGCTGTGACCTGGCGTAGTCGATGGCTCTCTGGATCTCTTCGGGGACGGGTGGCGGCACGGGGAGGTGGGCGCCCTGGGCCTGGTAGCCATTCTCGTCAGCGATGTAGTTGACGGAGTAAGTGACACCGTCGGGAGCGGTCCACGAGTACGACCCCTGCACCGAATTGGCCTCGTCCTGGGTACCCTCGTTCTTCAGCTGGCCCTGCTCCTGGGCCTGGATGGCGTTCTCGGTCTCGTAGCTGATGGGGAAAGGTTAACCGCTTAGAACCATATAACCGAATCAAGGGAACAAACCAGATAAAATTGAGATCATTTTTTTCAGTACAATGATGAATCAAGAGTGCAACCGGTTAACACTTTCGAGTGTTAAATTACACCTTACGCACTTGCAAGTGAGCAACTCGTCCGTTCAACACTTTCCACACAGTGTGAATTCTACATGAGAGAGTCTGATGCAGGGGAATTCCACAACTGCAGTGCGGAGTTATTAAACACTTGTAAGTGCACAACATGGAATTGGACACAAAAGACATTACCTGTTGCACTCTTGGCCCGTCGCAGAAGCTGCAGCACTCACCTGAAGGAGTAGGTACCGGGCGGGGAGTAGTCCTGGACCTGCCTCAGGATGACGATGGGCTCCTCGGGGGCCGACCTGGTGAGCGCGATGTTGACGAGGGGCTGGCTGGCAGCGGCCGGCGAGTAGGTCTGCTGGCGCACCTGGGGCTGGGGCTGGGGCTGCTGGTACTGCTGCGGCTGGTACTGCTTGGGCTGCTGGTACTGCTGGGGCTGGTACTGCTGGGGCTTGTATTGCCCCTGGGGTGCGGCAGCGGCGCACGCAACCAAGACGAACAGGGCCTGTGGGAACAGAACGGCGGTGAGCACCAAAGACACTATAGCAGTAACCATTCCAATATCGATAAGAGGAAATACTCACGATGATGGACTTCATGCTGCTGCTAATGCTGCTTTTGGGCCGACGGTCGGTGACTGACTGTGCCACAACTGCAGCCTCACAATGTTTTTATACAAAACGGCCGAGTGCGGGTAGGGTACGCCCCGGGTAGGCCCCCCGGTCCTTGAGGCCTCGTAAGCAGAAGACCCTCCCCGATGCGCGCGCGCGCACACACACAGAGATATACCCAAACACACACGCACGCGTACACACACGCGCGGGCGGGCGGGCCCAACTCCCTCCACAAACGGCTCCAGGTGGCTCCCCTCCGGAGTGCCGTTCCTCCGCGGTACATTGTGCAACAAATAGGGCTTTGTTTCGGCAGGTTGGAGGGGAGAGGGGATTCCTTAGGCCGCAGAAGCAGCCGGCAGCCCAGCTCCAGATAAAAAGGGACGGGGTGATCCTACCGGCGGGGAAGGAGCAAGAAGAGTTCGCCAAAACCAGCCGTCACCTCAAAGAGTGCACTCGCACGCGTGTGGCTGCTTTCTGTGTGGCTTAAAGTCGCATCCAAGAAAAAAAATACGTATGGCAGCGGTCTCCTAGCAGTCAGACTGTTATTGGAAGCAACTACAGACTGTGCACTGAAAGTACGGCTGATCAGTTCTAGTTTGCTAGAAAAGTGAGAAGACTGTAAAAAGGCAAACAAACAAAAATGTTTTTAACGAAAGAGATATGCAAAATTTGCAACTTTGAAATTTCAAAAATGTATCCAATCAAGATGTTCTTAAAATGCATCTTGCTATGGTAGTCCTCTCAAATTCTGGATGGTTGCTTTTTTTTCGGAATTTTACTCCGTCCTAATCTTTGTTTATAACAAAAATCTAAATGAGATTTCTCACTCAAACCTTACGAGATGACAAACCATCGGGAGTTCCAAGTAAGGGCTCTGACTCAAATCAATTCAAAAATGAAAGTCACTGACAAAAAAGGTAATAAGTCCAAACTTGAGGTATGTGCGTCACTTGTCTCATATTGTAGAAGGTAGCTGATTAAAACACGCACGTTTGTAGCTGTACTGTAGCATGCAAGCTTGAGAGCCCGCTGCCAATCCGATCGGGGCCATGAAGGGTCACCCAGAAAGCACATCCGTCGTAAGCCGTTACGAACCTGCCAAGTTCGGTCTCAGCAGACTCTCAAAACGCCTGGTGGGTAGGCATCATCTTGCGTGTAGTGCATCGTGTATTGCGGGGCGGCCTACCCTCAGCCTGGCAGGCGCCGAGACGCAGTAATTTCCTGAATGAATTGGAGAAACGTACATTCTGGGCGATCCTTACGGCACCGTGGTAAGCGGCGATAGGCAAACCCGCACGCACGCCTGTGAGTGACACAGTATAAATTTAGAAGTGCGTGGAATTAGTCACCTTGGATCTAGTCTAACATTATTTGAAGACATATATGATGTCACACCTGGCTACCCGCTATCCAATCACAGAGAGATTGATAGCGCAGCACTCATTGTGTTAACAGTAAAAATGTAGTCTTATAATATCGATCCTTTGTTGGTCGTGACAAATACCGGTGGGGTGGGGTGAATATACAGGTGCCGCACTGATAAAATAATGTATGCAACTGGGATGCACATTCTGATCAACACTACGTTGCACACTTGAACAGCTCGAATACTGAAAAGTGTTAAGCGGTAAAGTTCAAATTTACTGTTGATCACCTTAAACGATTAAAATTTCCAGTCAAACACCTAAACGTGTGCAACATGGCGTTAAAGGCAATCATGTGCATTCCAGCTGCGAACTTTAATCAGTGTAGTTTCAATTCTTACAACAGCGGACATAATTCTCTGGCTACATTCAACGCCAAAACATTTCTGCATATTATTTCCAAATTACGCAAATGCCAATTTTTCAAAGAAGACAAATTTCCACCATCCTTTCAATGCCGAGTCCTGGCGTTACAGCAGATACAGCATTTGAACAGATTTGGTCACCTAACTATACCTACAGTTCGTGTTACAGTACGACGATAAAATATGTTTCCAGAAAATCACGATTCTGTCGCGATCGAAAGTGGCGTAAGGAGAGGGTTGACCAAGGATGTCTTCTTGCGACTGTGGCAGGCCAAAAATGGGATGCGTGAGAAAGCTCGCAGCTGGACCACATGAGACCACACTCTACGCACGCAGCCCAACGATGGCAGCGGGGTACCGGGGCACCGGACCGGGCGGGTACCGGCGGGCGTGGGAGGTGGCAGAGGGGTCAAGGGGCCCAAAAGCAGGTGGGGCCAACGGGTTAAATGAATAGCTCCCAGTGGAGTACACAGGTATAAAACACAGTCTTGTTTTGTCCTTTTCATCGCGCCTCATCCATCCGTCATATAATAGTAATCACGGTCGTAAATTTGTTTTCTATGAGTGTACTAAAGGACCATTAATCCACGCCACTGAGACAATGAAATGCCACGTCGTATAAATGTCATCGTACGGAACTCGCCAGGAACAGAGGTAAGATATTTTAAAATAAAACGGAGAGAACCGCGAGAGAGGAGAGGATGGGAGAACAATGCGCGGAGATGAAACGAGGAGAAATTTATAGGCTAAATGTGCGCATCTTTCCCAAGAACACTCACGTTGTGCTTCTGACGCTCACCAAACCAATGTGAAGGTCACTAAACGGTTGCGCCTAAAAGTGTGAAGTAGATGAGCTAGCGCGCTGGTTACACACACGGTGCATAGTGGTGCTGGCTTGTGAGACCTCGCACAGCGATGGAAAAAATGTGCCAGACATTTAAAAAAGAATACACCGACGCATCACTTCACACACACACAAAAAAGCCAAAAAATCAAATAACAGAAATTTGCGATTTACATTAGTTCATTTTTTGGAAGGGGGGGGGAGCTTCTGCCTGGCACTACGGTCGGTCACGGAGGAAGGGGGGGGGGAGGCGCTGGTCACGTAGTATTCGTCATGTTCCTGTTTTGCGCCAGCAAAACGCCTCGTCGTCTGCTCTAATTCGTTCTAGTAGACAACTTTGGACTGAAATTTTGTCCGTTTGAAGCTAAGCTACCCTTCACCGTTTGGGCGCTAGAGTGGGTTTTGGGACGAAAATATGGAGAAAATGACCACGCTGTATATAAAGACGTTCAAGGAGGCGAGGCGCCAAATCAGAAAATAACAGGAAGTACCCCCCGAAACAGCACATTCTGAATCGACAATAGTCTTTGGGTCAACCGTATCTTTAAAACATATAAAGCTATTCTAGTTTCAATGCTGTTCCTGTGCCTACAATCAAAATAGTAAAAAAAATTACAGAAGAAAATAAATAATTTAAATTTGTAGGCTACCTGCCCTATTTGTTGATGAAATGAATATCTCGTAATTCAGCTCAAACATTCATAAAACGGCGTTTCCTAGCTTGTGCGCTATTT
>NW_026267339.1:109368-110334 GCF_000697945.3 Frankliniella occidentalis | reverse complement strand
GCTCAAGGTCGGTCACGGAGGGGAAGTGGGGTCAAAAAGTGCCCAAAAATGAGCTACGTAGTATATAGACGGCCCCTTAAAGTTCCGGCTGATATTTCGCCGTTTCTTTTCTACTTTATTTCTAACGACCATTTTTATGGCGAGGAACAAAGGATCTTTAATTAACCTAATTTGAACGATGAATAGTTGTGATGTTATACAAAACATAAACTCGCCCCTGATTAATAAAAAAAATAACTAGGGCGAGATGACAGGTGCCTACGGCGCACCGCGGGCGTGGAGTGGCGTAGCGTAGCGAGTCTGTTGACCCGGTGACTAAAGACTCGGTGTGATCGGACCCGGACCAGGCCCGCTCGTGTGGGAGCTAGTTTGGAGACCCGCTCGCCCCGCCGGGCCTGCCTCTCTACATTCACTTTCGGGTTCACTTTCGTTGGCATCTCATCACTTTGCACTGGTAACACAAAGTGTGCCAAATTTTCACACCAACGACCAACGCGTGCAAGTTATGATTTTGCACATTACTTGGTGTTTAACTCATGTTGCACACTTGCGTGGTGTGAAAATTTTAGACGTTTTGTAAACGTTTAAATTCTGGACACTTGGACACACACAGTTCTATTCTATCAATTGGAAACATACGATGTGCAGCTGCTATACTTTTCGGAAGAGTCGAAAGTTTAAACACCAATTAACGTTTAACCAAGTTAGACACCACAATGTGTCGAGAAAATGCACACTTGAACTTAAACACTTGTTTTACCAGGGTGTGCCAACCATGGCTGCACACGGCCCACAGTGGTCGGAAAGGCCCGATTAGCCCGCCAAAATTCATTTAAGTCAAGTTGGGCCGGCGAAGTCCCGACTTGTATCGTCGAATAAACAATATTTCACCAACTCTGGCGCGAAATATTTCCAAAATCGGCCGAACGGTTCCGGAGATATGGCCCGACAAACACGACCGTCTCT
>NW_026267339.1:90930-107898 GCF_000697945.3 Frankliniella occidentalis | reverse complement strand
TATAACACTTTATATTTTTCAAATATCCAGTCAGACACTTAAAAGTCTAAAAAACACATGGTGTTTGTCATAAGCATGTGTATGCTAGTAGCAAAGCAAACTTTTTTTTTCAGTGTATTATTTCGACTTAAAATGTGCGGCTTTTTGGGGGTGGGGTGGGGGGCTGTTCCTCTTTAATTTTGCAATATGAGGACGCCTTACATCAGTGTATATCCTACTTCGAAACTTTTTCCATAATACTCTTTCCTGAAACAAAATATATTTTAGCGAAAATCGTCATCTACATGGATAAGAAGCAAATACACCAGGTTTGAGCAAAACTTTGGGAATCTACAACAGCTACTTAAGTTTTCTTGTTAGCATCAGCTTTAACAGCCTGCTGGAAACCCCTTCCTCTTTTGTGGCCACGTTTTAGCGATACCTACTCCCCACTGGCAAAGGTCGGCGTACTGCTTAATCACAAAAAGCAAATGGCTGATTAACTCCCTGAGATGCAGTAAGGTGGGAGCTGTTTGCATCTTCTTCGGGCGAGCAAGCTCTGGCTACGCTAGGCCAAGCGTCTTGGGGCTCCTGGGCGACCGACTCGTGATAGCTCATGATCCGCAGTCAGTCTTAAAAGACACACAAACACGTCTTAAAATGGACAAAAGAAGTCTCTATTGGTACAGCGTATGGCTGTGCATTTGTGTTTTCAACAGGGCGGGCGGGTATAGTCAAAAATTTTAGCTTAAGCTCAATTGACCTCAACTAAAGCAGCTTCGGGCGGGCTAAAATTTCAGGCCGTGCCCACCGCCTTCGCCTTGCAAACACTAGTCTGCATTTAAGCGGTGGGGGTGGAGGAAGCAGTGCTTCTAGCACTTCCAGTCAGAAAAATGAAAGGCTGGGAAAAATACGGCTAGCTCCAAAGTACATATGAAATAACGGTTAAGACAACGATCGTCAAGTTTGCAAAACTATGTTTGTTCCTGACAACTTCTTGTGGGTGTTGCCTCAATCTTAAATTTCTTCTTTCAAAACTACTTCATTTTCCAATCGAAGTAAAATGCTAAGCGAGATCTTTTCAAAATTTACACACAAAATGCTTGCCGAAGCGAAATAACTAACAGGATAACTTCAGGTTGTGTGTAAACACAATTCTAAGAGGCATCCGTTTGCAGTCGATTGTAATAAAATACCACTGTATATAATTTTTTTAAATATTTTTTTAGGAGGGGGGGGGGGCGAAATTTATCTATGGATCTTCATTCAGGTGACGTTTTATGATCGCCAAAGTCTGTGATTGGTAGTGCATTATTGCCGGTTCACATTTGAGGCGTCAAGGATTTCGAGCCAGCGAGCTTTTAGACGGGTGCGCCAACGAGCGCCCCTGGACCAGGACCATGCACTCAGGGACAGGAGTCGCTCTGCGGAAACACGCCTGAGCTGAGCAGCGGCGGCCGGCTCGCCACTCGTCGGTTAGCCGGAGCCTTGCGCCTGGGCCCACCGGCAATGATCTCCTTTCTTTTTGGGGGTGAGCGTTCTTTATTGTTGGGCACATCTACCCGTCCGACCCCCGCCCGCCTCCGCCTCCCTCCCGCCGTCAGTCGGTCCGTCTGGTCATGTCTGTCTGTTTGACTGTGCTGCCCGCGTTTAGCGCCGGTCGCGCGTTTGGCACAAAAAAAGCAGAGCGCCCCGCGCGAGATTGAGCTCAGAGCTGTATAAATATCGGAGGCCGGACTGGGGAGCGTCACTCGTCCACTCCGAGCCCAACAAGCAACATGAAGGTCCTGGTGAGTGTCTAGCACGAGGCTCATTGGTGGCCGTGCAGCTGACAGCCGCCATATAACAAAATCACCACCGGCCCATCTGTGAAAGTGCCAAAGAGCTCCTGTTCAGCATGGGCCTCAGCTGATGCGAGACCACTTAAGTTATGCCGAGGATGGGGCGCCTAGCCAGTCACGCCCACGGCTGCAAGTGACAGCTGGTTTTAACATGACAAGAAATATTCTAAATAAGGAGAACTTTTTTTAAAGTTTTATAGAATGCAGTTTGATATGTTCAGAGGTGTTCACATTAGTTTGCTGTGAAGTCAATGCTGCTGCCTTGTTGCTGCAGATCGTCCTCGCCCTCGTCGCCGTGGCTGCCGCCCGCCCCGATGTGAGCCACATCCTTGGCCAGCAGCACCACCACCACCAGCAGGCGTACGTCAAGCCCCCCGCAATCCTCCGTCAGATCCAGGAGACCTCCGAGCAGGGCGACTACAAGTTCAAGTGAGTCTGGATAAATTCTTTAAAAAGCTCAGGCATCGGTTTTTCCTTTTCTTGGTTTTTTATTGCGCAACCTCGCCGTTGCCCTGACCACTGTCCACGTGACGCGCGACCACGCACCGCTCCTTTTGGCCCCGTGTCGCCCTCATCTGGCAATAAAACGGCATCTTCGCGCGGCCGGCGAACGGCCTCCACGCACCATGTCTAAGGGAACAAATCCATCACACAGATGGGGAAATAGCAAAACAGAAACTGAATCCTTTCTCGTATTTCGCGCGCCGCCGCACTCTTGAAGGGCGAAGGAAAGGGCAGGTTAGGGTGTGAGCGCCGGGGGAGTGACACGATTTGTGGACCGTGACCCCGACTCAACCCAGCCCAGGTTAGGTGCAAATCGTATCGAAACGCCTCTGCAAGTTGCGAAGCGTGCCCAAAGTGGATGGAGGAGAGTTTTTCGCACCCATTTCCCGGTGGTCGGAGTTCCGTAAGCACCTCATCAGACGAGTCAGTCGGCCCGCCCCGCCGCGCCTCCTGGCGATGACTACTTGGCAAATGCTAGCGGCTCAGGTGGCGAACTTTGGCGCTCTGGGGGGGGTCGTCAGCACGGGCGTCACACCGCGGGAGCCCAGGGCGCGCGGAGCGCTGCAGTTTTCTCCTCACTAACCCTTCGAATCTGTGTGTCTACAGCTTCAAGACCGAGAACGGTATCGAGGCTGTCGGCCAGGCCCAGCTCAAGAACGCCGGCTCCAAGGACGAGGCTCTCGTGTCTGAGGGCACCTACTCCTACGTCGGTGACGACGGCCAGACCTACGCTGTTAACTGGGTTGCTGACGAGTTCGGTTTCCGCGCCTCCGGTGCCCACATTCCCGAAATCCCAGAGGAGATCAAGAAGGGTCTCGAGCAGTCCGCCAACGAGCCCGAAGACGACGGCCAGTACCGCGAGGACCCCAACTCCTACGACCGCGAGGGCGCCCAGTTCCAGCAGACCCAGACCCAGTACAGGAGGTTCTAAACGAACACCTGTTGCTACCACGTTACCCTGCAACCTAGTCAAGGCACTCAACCCAACCCTCAAACGGACTGACCAAATGTGTTCTTTAGAGAAACAAATTGCGAAATGAATAAAACGTATCTTCCTCCATCCTACCTTCCATGTTTGACTCCCACCTATTGCTCATACAATCTCTAAAACTAATATCACAAAAAAAGTTACGAAAACAATGTTTCTATTGTTGGGAAACTTCACATATTTAATACACAGTTAGTACTAGAATGTTAAGATAATTAAATCGTTGTATTATAGGGCATATACAAACTAACTTGATTCGTGCATTTCATTAGTATCGGGCTTAACTGTGAATACGCAGAAGTGTTGTGGGATTGCATAATCAATATGGCCGCAGGGGCCATGGCGCCTTACGGGTGTAAAGAGTAGGCAAACCCGCACCACTGCTGCGTATTCACAGTTACACCTGGTACGAATTCAAGCAATCAAATTATTTGCACACATTCTGCGTTGATTTGAACACTTTTGTGAATTCGAACATTTTTATGCATTTATTATAAGAAAGCATGCACACTATGTGCTCATACATGTAGGTATTCAGGAGATACAAGGAAGGATTTTTTTCGAAAGAGGGAAGAGAGAAGAGAAAGAAGAGAGGGACTAGAAAAAAAGTGAACAAGGCAGTAATTTTGAATGACATGCAACCTTAACCAAATTTGTCACTCCCCCTACTCTCCCCATGAATTAAACGTCATGTTCAGCTCGGCGTATACCTAAAATAATTTTGTTCTTATTTCGCTCGCGATTTTTGGAAGATTTATGTCTACTTGGGCATCTTTTTCCCGCTCTCTTCGCTTATGACCTTTCAGCTCTTCCTGCTCTTTGCTCTTTCCACAATTGCGAATAATTTTCTTCACTCAGTATGGCATCTATACAAAGTTTGCGACCAAAATGAGCACAACTACGAAAATTTACGCCCGATTCGCTCGCGAAACCATCTCAAGCTGGCCCGGGCCTTTCAAATTTACGGTATCTTGCGGTTAGTTAAAAAAAATATATAAAAAAAATGGGTCTTATTTTATATACACCCCAAAATCTTGTCATGCCTTAAACCATGCGGATTAGGAAATAAGTTGATAATTTAGCACATAAAAAGTGCCCCTGGAAGTAGGCAACCATAACATTTTGCCCCTCCCTTAGCCATTAACCAGATCCAGCCCTGCGTAGATAACGCATACATGTCCACACTTGGGGATAACGCAAACACTTGCACTGTTAAAAAAAGTTGTCAAATTATCACGCTCTTTGAAATGACTAGTTCGTAAAAAAAAATCATCATCATTCTCGTTTTCATTGGCATGTGACAAAATTCCTTCCATTTCGCCCGTTGTGGTCCATAACAATGATGCCTACTTTTCACCATGTTCTCACACTGAAACAAAACCGTTGTAAATTTTGATAGCAAGATATATCGTTACCGAACGAGTGGGTTTGTGCTATTACAAATTTTTGGTGCATGCGTTAGTAAATACCCACTGTTTTGAAATGAGAATTTGTTTCAGAAAATTTTGTGAATGTTGTTGGATTACGACATGTTTTTTTTTAATAACATTTGTTGCTAAAACCTAACCTAACCTAACCTTATATTATGAGAAGATTTCCCTCAAAATTTGCGGAATTTTCCTTGAACATGATCCAACATGGTAGTACCTAACGTTTTCCCCCCTTTCTTGAAAGAAAATTAGACATTGTTTTTACCGTGTCCTAGGACTCATGAAGAAGAAAGCAGCTACCTAAAAAACAAGTTTTGGGCTACTCATAATTTAAGTCTAAGCAAGTATGTGTAATTAAATGCGTTTATTTATTACACGGGCAAAACAATTTCCGATTTTTGTGGGAATAAGAAAAATTTTGAGGTACTACTATAGTTTAAGGAAACAATTCAATTAAAGTTGCAGTGTTTTCACGCACGCATCTTTGTCGCGTTCTCCTGGTACACCTTCGAAATAAAAATGTACTCCACCGCGGCCGCGTTTTTACACGCTTCTGTTCTTCACAGAGGGTGTTATTGAGAATAAAACATAATTATACTTAAGTAACACTGAGTTAGTGTTCGTTGGGCTGGTCGCATCTCAACATTATAAATATTTCAGAGCAACACTCGACAAATGTCGATTGAGTACGTGGAACGCCCAGCTTACACCTCAGCGGCTCCACCACACAGCGCCACCCAAACAGCTGCGCTGTCCACCGGGCTGCCTACCATCATGGCGTACAGGATGTGACAGTACGCTGTGCGCTCACCTTGTCTGTCCCCATCTGCGTCCACCCTGTTGCCCAAAAGGAAGCGGGGGCGTTCGGACTAGAAATGCGCAACGTGTGGTGCTGCGAACATTGGGAAAAAGTACACTGCACACACATCATAAAAGGGAACTCACGGACTAGACCAGTAAATAAGCCCCCTGATAGAAAGGCAGCTTAAAACACATCCGCCGTGAGGTTAGGCAGCCCAACTGGCTCCTTGAACGCCACGTGCTATGAAGACGTTGAAAGTGAAACTGGTTTCGTGGCCAGGACGGATGCCACCGTCATTAAGGGGAAAGGTCAGCACCCAACTGCTGCCGAAGGCAAACACATTCCGAGGAAATGCCGCTATTGGATTTCTCTTAACAGTTCAGTCGAAGTTCTACTAGAATTAGAGGACGAGTGAGCGTAATTAACGACAGGGACTGGTCGACCGTCACACATTTGAACGCGATGGGCGATGGCCCGCGGGCGAATCGCGATTCACAAGGCATTTCTCATGTTGAGATCTGCAAAAGATTTGCATTTTGTTCGACTCACAAAGATTTGATAAAGTGATCTACCGGACTACTGTTGAACTGTTGCTGACCGTGTGCTGAAGCCGTTCGTCTTCGTCTGCGTGAAACAGACGTAGTTTTCTGCGAATTTTGAATAATAATGTGTTATGTGAACAAAGACCGCAATTAGAAACAGCATTGTCGAAATGCTCTTTTGGTAAAACCGACTGATACGAGGGTTGAATATTTTCCTATAAGTTCGCTGTTAACAGTTTAACATTAAACTGACTAACGACTAGCGGTCAAATAGGTCAACAATTTCATGTGAGTATGGTTTGTGCGCAGAAACAAATAAAAAATAAAGAAGAATATTTTTTAGAGATGAGGAGAATTAACGATTATGAGATCATTTGTACATTAGGTTTATTTAATAGAAAGGTACTCAAGTCAAACTAAGCAGAAAAGTAGGCGAGTACACAGTACTCAGATTTGGCAAACGAATCATATCAATCGATTCGTAGAGGTAACACAGCAATTGGGGTACGTAATCCTAAGGTGAGCCAGTTGCTTAGAACTGGTCCTGCTGCTGGGGCTGGGAAGCGATGAACTCGAGGGACTTCTTGATAGCCTCCGGGATCTCGGGGGCAACGGGCAGATGGGCACCAGAGGCACGGTAGCCGTTCTCGTCGGCAACCCAGTTGACGGTGTAGGTCTGGCCGTCGTCACCGACGTAGGAGTAAGAGCCCTGGGCGGACTTAGCCTCGTCCTTGGAGCCAGCGTTCTTCAGGACACCCTCCTCCTGGACCTGGATGCCGTTTTCGGTCTCGAAACTGGAAAGACATTGTCGAATCAATGCGAGGGCCAGTTTGTAACGTCCACCGTCTAGCAATCGTGTGTGAAAACACTTACGCGTATCTGTAGTCACCAAGACCGCTGTTGTCCTGAACCAGGCGCAGGATGGCGATGGGCTTCTGGTACTGAGACTGGGCGGGGAAGGAGTCGAAGCTCTTGACGACGGGGGCGGCGTGGTGGTGGTGGTGCTGGTTGCCGAACAGGTGAGACACGTCGGCGGCGACGGCGGCCACGAGGGCGAGGAGGATCTGAAAAAGAGCGGGCCGGAGTGTTAAAAAATGAGTGAGCTAAAAGAGTCACTTGTCCTCAGGGAAAACAGAGGTGCAAATGTAGCACCTTTAAATGAGCACCTTTAAAAGATGCAAAGGCTTTAGTGACATTTGAATTGGACTCAAATTGCCTAATTGATAAATTTGGTACATTAGGCACAATTTAATGCCTTTTTAAAAGATGTACAGCAAGCACCATTAAAAATTCCTTAGCACAACACAAAATGTCGCGTTTCGCAAGGTGGCGCGAGCGACGGAGCAGCGTCGCAGTGCAACCGTTGACCCCTAAACTAACGACCAATCCTTGAGGAGGAAGAGGATGGCAAGAACTCGACCGCCCAAGGACGCAGGCGCACGGCCAAGGCAAAGGTCTCGTGGCGCCGTGCCGGTGCAGGCGGCACTGCAGGCGGCGCACCGCGGGAGCGGGACACCACACGCACCTCAGGTTACATTGTTGCAATCATACATCTGACCTTTACACTTGATTTTACACGATATTACATAAAATCATCTGCTAAAAATATTTCTTCTAAACGCCCTGGTCGCCTTGCTTTGGCAAGCAGGGCGACTACGGCGCTTAGACTGTTGCAATACTTTAAGAATCAAAGAAATGTTTTTAAAGATTATTTTTTTAAAAGTGTAGAAATTTTGAACTACCGTAGAATATTATTGTTTTACTTATTTACAGCACTTAACGGATGCAGCTATTGAGGTGGTGAGGAAGCATCAGAACTCGTTTCAAAACAATATGAATCTACTAACAACGGAAGTAGTACGGTAAGAGAATTCGAAAATGGCCGAAATTATTTGCGACAGCAATAAAGCTGAGGTAAAACTATGTACAGCTCGCCTGAAAAGATCGTTGTACTCACCAGGAACTTCATGATGAGTGGAGGGATGCGGCCGGTGCTCGGACTCGTCACAGACTGTGCCGTCCCCACTCTTCGGTGCCGCTTATATACGGTCAGCGGCTGCTCCAGGGCAGAGCAGTGGGCCCCCGGGGGCCCGGGCCCCTACCGGGGGCAGAGCAGCAGAGGGGGCCGCTGAATCCCAGACGGGCCCTCACCAGTCATTAGCTTTGGTTTGTTTCATTTTTGAGGCATCTTCTTATTGCCGCACTGTGTCGCACTGAGTACCGGGATGACACCGGCCCAGCAGCGTCCCCTCTGCCTTCTTGCAACGCCAAACAAATGGCCTCCGTTTATGGATTAGACTTCCAGGGCCCCGCAACTTTACAGCGCAAAAATCTGCAAGTGTGGTCGGGAGACAAGTAACAAACCCTCTTAACTCATGAAAATCATATGGCTGAAGGTACGATGCGGGTTTGCTTCCTTCGGTACTTGACAAGAGAGGCAGACAGACAAGAAGGGGGGAGGAGTAAGAGGATGGAGGAGGCAGGAGGAGGCAAGAGACAGGATGGGAGACAGTAGGAAGGAGGAAAGAGAGATATTGGTGCGCCACCTGATGTGGCACTGCAACGCAGCACTCGCGCCAGCCTGCCCAATGGGCATATGCCAGGCCATCGGAATTCGATTGGGGTCTAGGGGAGGGCGCGTGTGGTTCCTTTGAGCAGCCCGCATCCAATGCAGAATGTGCCGTATGAGTGTCAACGACATTACTGGTGAGAGGCTCTACTGCAGTAACTTTTCCAAGACGGCACACGTAAAACAACGCGAAATACTTTCTCTGTGTGGAGCAAAGGCACACCAAGGGGGTTGTATAACTCATATGATTACGGGAGCAGCTAAATCAGTTGAAAGAGTGCAATAATTGGTAATATTCTATGTGAGGTTTCAATTCTCGACGCTTACACCAGGTCACGCACGCACGCGCACGCTGACGCAGGTGCACGCCCTCACACACACATCCATACGCCCCCCTCCCTTTTCTGTGCACTCCTGCTCTCTCTCTCTCTCTCTCTCTCTCTCTCTCTCTCTCTCTCTCACACACACTCACACACACTCACACACACTCACAGGAACAGTAGGTGCGATGGGAAAAATCTCATTTGCTGAGATCGGATCAGTGCGATCAGCAGATTTACCATGTGTGACATAATTCATCGTGGTTATGGGGTGAGCACCGCCGGCAAGCCTAAAATAGGATAGACCATTTCGATTCCTTTTTTGTTTGGCTTTATGTCTTTCAGGCGTTCCCGACGAAATGTCACCCACCCGTAACCGATGGCCAACAAAAGGATTAACATGCGGGGTCAAAGAACTCGTTTCATTTTCAAAAAGTGTATGGATACTTTAAACCAAGTGAAAAACTGTTTCACACTTTTAAGTGTGCAGAATAAAAGCTTATGAACTTTTTAGCTATTACATACGTACTACAAAAAATTGGTATGCTGTGCATGTTGACAGATTTGCATAAGCACTATTTTTAAAGAAATCTGAAGATCTCAAGTTTGAGCAACTGCAAGCTGAATACTTGCCAGTGTTTAACAGCGTTGTAGTACACTTGCAAATTTTCAACAATGTAAGTTGCGCAATTGGAAGCAAGTCACTACAGAGTTACCTGCAAATATTTAGCTTTTAATTGATAAGCAGTTGCACACTTGATTTAATAGTTTCAGTTTCGAGAAGCGTTGTAACATTTTTCGCTAGTCTCATAAATTAAAACTACATCTATAAACAGACTATCCGTTTGCCATCATACCCTGTGTTTAGAGAAGAAATTGCCAGTGTACAAAACAGCAGGTAGGCCACCCGTCTTTTTTTATTTTGCTTTACGAAGCTACATTTTTTTCCCTTTTATCGGCTGCCTGTGTGGCTCGACTGGGGGTCCTATTAACGCTGACTAACAGCCACGCGGAGACCTCAACGCCAGAGATGTGCGGACAACACCCCACAAGGATAAATCAGTCCAAATGCGTGTATTTGCGGCGCGCAGCCTTCCCCATATCCCGAGGAGAACCGCATCTGCTACTGCAGGTGCATAGTTCCAAAAGCGCGAATAATGGCTCTTGTATGACCGCACTTTACGCGCACACATTTTTATCAGAAGGTAAAATAAGGAAAGCCTCGTCGATTGAAGAAGTAAACACTAAGGTGTATAATAACCATAAAAGAGTAAATAATTAGAGCGGTCATGTCACTGTGTCACGGCAAGGCGTCCGGGCAAGGTGCAAAACTGCGTCGCCGCTCGCTTCCTGGTTCACCTTCCTTGCCGTGAGTTATGGCGAGTAGCAGCCAGTCTGCTCGGCTCGAACGAAACAAAATCAAAACAAGTGGGTCTTCTTCATCGGGCCGGCCGGCGAAACCGAAAGTGGCGTCGGCAGAAGCCGCAAGGTTACACGGAGGAATCTGCCTTAATGCTGGCGGGCGGGCCGCACGACACCACCGCAGTACAGTCACGGGAAGAAGAGATGGCACGAGCCTACAACTACCTCCTCCACGGACCAGCTGAGTACTTTTTAGGAGGCGAGTGTACAGATGCGGGTCGCTGCCCCGACCGCCTGTCGTGTCCCGATCACTTCTTGATGAAGTCTGGCTCCCCTCCCTACCCCCGCCCTACGCCGCCGCCCACCTCGCCGATGCGCCACCCGCACATTTCCTGTTTTTACGCATGCAAGTGAATTTGTCGCCCAGACGACACCAAGAAGGGCAACAGGCAGACAAGGGCAACCCAGGTGTTTGTCCTCTGCTGTCTCGGCTTGCCTTGAATTTTTGGGGTCAGTCGGGTGGCCCGCTGGGCTGCGCCGGCCCGGCCACACGCTGGCCGAGGCCCGGCCGACAATGTTCAACAAGGGAATTGACGACACGGCATTGCTCGGCGGGAGCGCCCACAGTGACACAACCTCCTGCGACTCGCCGGTTCCAGGGACAACAAAATTTCGGGCTGCAAACCCGTCGCCACACTGTTTTCAATGTGAAAAAAATCTTTGTAAGTTTACGACATTTGTTGTAAATTTTACTAAGAAAATATTTTCGACAGGCCAATCTACTTCGCTCGTCCCTCCCCAAAGCACGCACAGCGCAGAAATTCTGGTGAAACCACGTAACGCATTTTTTTGACGATTTTTCAGGAACTACATATATTTCAATAGAGTAAAAATTATATCAACATACTGATATTAAAATTGCCAAAAAAATAAAATTCAAAAACAATCGGTCACAAAATTTATTTTTTCAAATATATTTTATGGGCTTTGAAAGTCTAACTCGTCAAAGTAGAGCCCTTTAGGCCAAAATTTTGTCCGTTTGGCTCTCTTTCTTTTCACCGTTTTGGAACGAGAAGGGGGGGGGTGGAAGAAAATAAGCGAAAAAATTATGAGCTTGCATGGAGAGTCGTAGAAATAGGTCGCAAATCAAAACATAGGATAGGAAAAAAACTACCTCCCTGAAACCTATCATTCTTAGTTAGGTTAATACCTCGTTGGGGGTCGAGGGTCACCTCCACTCTTTAAATCGAGGGGGCAATAACTCCCTTTTGAAGTGTACACATGATTCCCGAAATTCTTGATTCCCGGTGATTCCCGTCCTCTTTTAATTATTACATAGGTTTTTCGGGGGGTTTCAGTGGTATAAAACGCTTATTTCGACTGATTTGTACTTATTTCTCTAGTTTCCCGCTTATTCTAAGCGATTTCTATTGATTTTGATCAATTTTTATCCTGATGATTCCCAGACAGGTGTACACATGATTCCCAGAGTTATTGCCCCCTCGCTTTAAATCATGAACAACGTGGGTTTACCGCGTTATAGCGGGCCACAGGCCCGGCCCGTTTCTTCGTTTATGTTTTCCACTACCTACATGAGCGTCACAGCGTCACAGTGTTTCGCGAGATATCGCGAAGCCTGTTACGCGAGACGTGGTCTGGCGTACATCTACCTTGTAGTTACCGGAAAATGAAAAGGAAGGCAAGAAAGAAAGGGAGAAAACAGCGCGAGAAGGGGAGGGAACAACTGTTTTTCCTTTTTAAAATGCATCTCGTGTATAGAAAAATTCCTATACATGTATAGGAAAACCACTACACACAACTAGTACAGATCCTATACCGGTGTATAGGTGAATTCCTATACTTGTATAGGAGGATTACTAGTCACAAATAGAACTCCCACATACATGTGTATGTTGATAGCGTTTTAGACGTTTATAGGAAACCTACTGTAGAATTTTTATCCAGTTTACTTTTAAAAATTGGCATAGGACATTTAAGAACTGACGAACTGAAATCTTACAAGCATACTTTTATAAAAGTTCACTTTTTTCGATTATGTTGTTAATTTAAAGAGTAAATGTTGTCAATCATGTTGCCATATTTTTCAGACATGTGTCTTACACTGTGCAGGCTACGACCAATTTTTTGGTGCGAGTGCTCATCAGGCTGGAGAAGCTCGACAACCTGAGGGAGCGAATCTTACACCTTAAAATAGCAGATTCGCTCTCTCCGGAACAATAAAACCCTAAAAAATGTCAAAGATCGAAAAATCCACAAAATCGTGGCAAAAGCTGGTGTCATCATAGACCATTGTCGCTTTATGTGCCATCATCCTGGGGCCGTACGAACCTCCTATCGTGACCAAACACACGTCACGCGATAACACAGAGCCAACAAAAAGATAGAGGGGAGAGGGGGTTCTAGGCTAGTTCTCACCGCCCGACAATGCAAATTAAGTGAGACAGGAAAAAAACTATTCCGATCAACGTGTCGCTTTTATAGGTCTACTGCTAGTGTGCCGCGCGACGGTTTGATAGCGACCTTCACCTTGCCTGGGATGGGCCGGACACCGTGCCGGGATGCACGCTGGCACTTTCATCGGCATTCCCTCGTCTTTAGCGCGTCGGCAGAAGCCGCAAGGTTACACGGAGGAATCTGCCTTAATGCTGGCGGGCGGGCCGCACGACACCACGGCAGTACAGTCACGGGAAGAAGAGATGGCACGAGCCTACAACTGCCTCCTCCACGGATCAGCTGAGTACTTTTTAGGAGGCGAGTGTACAGATGCGGGTCGCCGCCCCGACCGCCTGTCGTGTCCCGATCACTTCTTGATGAAGTCTGGCTCCCCTCCCTACCCCCGCCCTACGCCGCCGCCCACCTCGCCGATGCGCCACCCGCACATTTCCTGTTTTTACGCATGCAAGTGAATTTGTCGCCCAGACGACACCAAGAAGGGCAACAGGCAGACAAGGGCAACCCAGGTGTTTGTCCTCTGCTGTCTCGGCTTGCCTTGAATTTTTGGGGTCAGTCGGGTGGCCCGCTGGGCTGCGCCGGCCCGGCCACACGCTGGCCGAGGCCCGGCCGACAATGTTCAACAAGGGAATTGACGACACGGCATTGCTCGGCGGGAGCGCCCACAGTGACACAACCTCCTGCGACTCGCCGGTTCCAGGGACAACAAAATTTCGGGCTGCAAACCCGTCGCCACACTGTTTTCAATGTGAAAAAAATCTTTGTAAGTTTACGACATTTGTTGTAAATTTTACTAAGAAAATATTTTCGACAGGCCAATCTACTTCGCTCGTCCCTCCCCAAAGCACGCACAGCGCAGAAATTCTGGTGAAACCACGTAACGCATTTTTTTGACGATTTTTCAGGAACTACATATATTTCAATAGAGTAAAAATTATATCAACATACTGATATTAAAATTGCCAAAAAAATAAAATTCAAAAACAATCGGTCACAAAATTTATTTTTTCAAATATATTTTATGGGCTTTGAAAGTCTAACTCGTCAAAGTAGAGCCCTTTAGGCCAAAATTTTGTCCGTTTGGCTCTCTTTCTTTTCACCGTTTTGGAACGAGAAGGGGGGGGGTGGAAGAAAATAAGCGAAAAAATTATGAGCTTGCATGGAGAGTCGTAGAAATAGGTCGCAAATCAAAACATAGGATAGGAAAAAAACTACCTCCCTGAAACCTATCATTCTTAGTTAGGTTAATACCTCGTTGGGGGTCGAGGGTCACCTCCACTCTTTAAATCGAGGGGGCAATAACTCCCTTTTGAAGTGTACACATGATTCCCGAAATTCTTGATTCCCGGTGATTCCCGTCCTCTTTTAATTATTACATAGGTTTTTCGGGGGGTTTCAGTGGTATAAAACGCTTATTTCGACTGATTTGTACTTATTTCTCTAGTTTCCCGCTTATTCTAAGCGATTTCTATTGATTTTGATCAATTTTTATCCTGATGATTCCCAGACAGGTGTACACATGATTCCCAGAGTTATTGCCCCCTCGCTTTAAATCATGAACAACGTGGGTTTACCGCGTTATAGCGGGCCACAGGCCCGGCCCGTTTCTTCGTTTATGTTTTCCACTACCTACATGAGCGTCACAGCGTCACAGTGTTTCGCGAGATATCGCGAAGCCTGTTACGCGAGACGTGGTCTGGCGTACATCTACCTTGTAGTTACCGGAAAATGAAAAGGAAGGCAAGAAAGAAAGGGAGAAAACAGCGCGAGAAGGGGAGGGAACAACTGTTTTTCCTTTTTAAAATGCATCTCGTGTATAGAAAAATTCCTATACATGTATAGGAAAACCACTACACACAACTAGTACAGATCCTATACCGGTGTATAGGTGAATTCCTATACTTGTATAGGAGGATTACTAGTCACAAATAGAACTCCCACATACATGTGTATGTTGATAGCGTTTTAGACGTTTATAGGAAACCTACTGTAGAATTTTTATCCAGTTTACTTTTAAAAATTGGCATAGGACATTTAAGAACTGACGAACTGAAATCTTACAAGCATACTTTTATAAAAGTTCACTTTTTTCGATTATGTTGTTAATTTAAAGAGTAAATGTTGTCAATCATGTTGCCATATTTTTCAGACATGTGTCTTACACTGTGCAGGCTACGACCAATTTTTTGGTGCGAGTGCTCATCAGGCTGGAGAAGCTCGACAACCTGAGGGAGCGAATCTTACACCTTAAAATAGCAGATTCGCTCTCTCCGGAACAATAAAACCCTAAAAAATGTCAAAGATCGAAAAATCCACAAAATCGTGGCAAAAGCTGGTGTCATCATAGACCATTGTCGCTTTATGTGCCATCATCCTGGGGCCGTACGAACCTCCTATCGTGACCAAACACACGTCACGCGATAACACAGAGCCAACAAAAAGATAGAGGGGAGAGGGGGTTCTAGGCTAGTTCTCACCGCCCGACAATGCAAATTAAGTGAGACAGGAAAAAAACTATTCCGATCAACGTGTCGCTTTTATAGGTCTACTGCTAGTGTGCCGCGCGACGGTTTGATAGCGACCTTCACCTTGCCTGGGATGGGCCGGACACCGTGCCGGGATGCACGCTGGCACTTTCATCGGCATTCCCTCGTCTTTAGCGGCCCCCGGAGGCGACCGATGCATCATGCGAGCTCCCCGGTCCAGCGCCGGCGCCAGTTTGGAAGAGAGGTTCTTATTTCCTTCCAAAAGGCAGTGGCCGGTGCCGGGGAGTCGCGTGTCAGTGTGGGGGCAGGGGGAGGGGGGGGGGGCAGGCAAGGCACGCCCAGGATATGCCTCTGTCTTATCCGGAGAGGAGCATCTCGTTAGGCAATCAAAGGGTCGACGACCCCGCCGTAGGGATAGGCGTACTGGTTATTACCGCGCCCATTGCGCAACCCGGCAGCATTTATCTTCCTTTTTTTCGTGTGGAATCTGACCCAGTAACCTGACATGGCATTGGATGGGCGAGCGGGCGTGGTGGGGCGGGCAGGGAACCTTTGACAGGTTCGGGGAGACGTCTCTGTTTAGGGGAAGCGGGAGGAGAAAAAGTAGATAGCGGCTCGCGCGCTGCTGGCCAAATAAGAGTCATCAGGCGAAATGGAATGGTTTTGTTGCTGTTGCGGCCAATGCGTGGGTTGATGAGGCGGCCCTGATGAAATGATGCGCGGTGCCACCCGGCCGCGGGTCCGGCCCTTGGGCCCTTGGCCTTGTCCGCCCCTCGGCCCTTGGTCGCCCTTGCCTTGCAGTGAGTGATTTACACACCGGTTCCGAGAGGCGCCGCTCTCGTAAACCACTATATAGGGCCGGCGCGGCCCTGGCCAGAGGGCTGTTCTGTTCAGCACGTTGATCTTCAGTTAAGCATGAACACATGATTTATCGCAACCAAATAGAGTTGTTTGAAAATTGAACTCTGGCGACATGATGTGCACAGCAAACATTTACCCGTGAAATCCCCAGTTCATTCGGGAAAGCACCCAATGCACTTTGCCTGCCTCAAAATGTTTGGTTATGTAGGAACTTTTTGATGAAAAAACGAGTATTTGAGGGAATATGACGGAAAACTAGTCATAAAACATATCTGAGAACGGCCCAACTTCATTTCTACCTGCTAGGCTCACAAACCATCAAAAATACGAAATTAGTAAAATACGAAAATTAGCCAACTTAAGCTCTGCGCATGCATGAATACCAGGAATATTTCCGGAAATAACGTATAACTTCGCGGAAAATTTTTGCTGTTCATGTTGCTGGCATTCCCGTTGGTAGTTATGCAGGTAGAGCACGAGCGTGGAGTGTGAGCGGGTTGGCTTTACTTACATCTGGAGCTAGCTCCAGGCAGCTGCCTGACGACTGAAGGCGCCTGACCCAGTAATTTAGACGGCATGGACTCTAAAACGCGACAGCATTTGACGGAATTTTAAAAAGGGAAAAGATGCAGTAAATCACCCGGTGAAAGAAAACCTCTCCCCCTCCCGGAAGGTCCGGACCACACGTTGCTCGGCCCATCCCTCCAGCAACCCCTCACACCATTCATTAATTTTATGGCCTTCAACGGCAAGCTGGCGGAAAACTTGGGCGCAGCAATTCCCGAAATTCTTGATTCCCGGTGATTCCCGTC
>NW_026267339.1:88692-90385 GCF_000697945.3 Frankliniella occidentalis | reverse complement strand
TAGAAAAGGCCCTTGTGTTTAAACGACGTTGAAGAAGAGGGACATTACAAAGAGCGCCTCGCTGAGCGCGGCAGGCGCAACGGAAGGCGTTTAATCCCTGCCTGATATTATTACCACGAGACCACGGCCTCGGCGGCGGTGGGCCAGCGCGGTCCTCGGCCGAGGCCGGCACTTTGTTTCGAAAACTTCGCCTCGTCGCAGCGCAGAGAAGCAGGACGACGGGAATGAAAAGAAATGAAAGGGTGATTCAATTAATTTCGGAACTGGAGGATGACCATTTAACAGAGTTACCCGCCGGGAGAGTGCGACCGGGGCGGGGCGACTGAGACACCAAGACCGGAAGGAGGGGTGAGGGAGGGGGCGTATAAGCTCCGGGAGGTGATATAATTTAATTCGCGCCTCATTTATGTGCAAATTAGGGCGGTTCGCAAGATTCCAGCGGCAAATCATCACACCGAGACAGAATCTCTCTGTGTCCATTACCGGAAAAATTGCATACGCCTGCGCGCGCCCTTTTTTCGGCCCTTGGATGGGGAAATGAGGGTAATGGCGCTAAAGAAGAGAAGGGAAGTTCGCTTGCATTCCAGCTAGAGAGCGCGCGCGGGGCGATGGGACATACGTGAATGACGAGGGGGAGCTGGTCGGTGGGGTCGAGTTGGCAACGCGCACCCTCGGTAGCCAGCGGGTTCACTCCCCCTGAGGGGCCTAAGTGTGTTTTGAGTGGAGATCACCTGCACGGCGTGTCGCGCCCGCGCCGCGCTGCCACCGGCAAACGCCTTAAATTGCCGGCAAACGAAACTTATGGCCCGACATTGGCAGTTTACCAAAACGTGTGCAAAGAGGGATGGGGCGATGTCCTCCCTCCTGGAAGGGATGAGGGCAGACACACCGGGCGTCGGCAGCTGTTGCCAAGGCGGGGCCCCCGCGGTGGCGGCTGGGAGGGGGCGGCGCGCGCGCATTGATTTTATTTGAATACATTTTCATGCAGAGTACGTGCTTAGTAATGGATAGCAATACCCCCCCGGGCCGGCCGGCGAGTATGTGGCCGACAGCCAAGGACACGGGGTGGCACTTTGAAGTCGCCGGGCGGGGGTGGCGACGTGGGGAGCGGGGCGGCGGAGAGCGGGGCGTCCGGACAGAGCCGGGCGGAGCGGAGCGGCAGCACAGCGACGAGTTCCTCGCCTTTCATAAATGCACCAGAGAACCTCGACCAGAACTCTCAGGGAAATTCGAGAGAGGGAAAATGTCCGGGGCGGGGGGACGCAGTAGAGTGGGAGGAGCGCGACGGAGCACGCGGGCGCGAAGCGCTGGCGCCGCGTCCTCAAACTAGTGACCTATCCATAACACGGTGGGGGGCCGTGAGGAGGGCGGCCCGGCCAAAGTAAGGGTGCCGCTCTAATCACTCCTCGCCCCTCCCCTCCCCTCCCCTCCCAGCCCAGCCCCTTTGACAGGTTCGGGGAGACGTCTCTGTTTAGGGGAAGCGGGAGGAGAAAAAGTAGATAGCGGCTCGCGCGCTGCTGGCCAAATAAGAGCCATCAGGCGAGATGAAATGGTTTTGTTGCTGTTGCGGCCAATGCGTCGGTTGATGAGGCGGCCCTATGATGCGCGGTGCCACCCGGCCGCGGGTCCGGCCCTTGGGCCCTTGGCCTTGTCCGCCCCTCGGCCCTTGGTCGCCCTTGCCTTGCAGTGAGTG
>NW_026267339.1:78674-88337 GCF_000697945.3 Frankliniella occidentalis | reverse complement strand
GGGGGGGGCGTCCCAGGAACGTATTCATACACAGAGGTTGGCGAACTTTTACACTGCCACCATTAGTCTCTCCGCGACGTGTCCCGGGCGCGGTCTTGTGTTTGTGCGCGCAAGGCGCGGGAGGGGGACGGAGGGGGGCGGGCGCGTCATCGCCAAGGTGCAAACAAGAAGGGGATGAGGGGGCGGCCGGGATTGGAGCGGGGGCGAGATCCACTTTGGTCCGCAACCCCGAGCCGCGCGTCGAGCGAGGATATTGCGCGCCGGACGCTTTTTCATGCTCCGCAACAGCAGGTGGGGCGGGGCGGGGCGGCCAGGGCCGTCATGACATGTGAAGCGATCTAGTATGCATGGGGAGGGAGGTGGAAGCCTTCGGTCTTCATCAGACCCGCCCGCCGGGCCAGCGCCGCCGGCGCCAGAAATAACGCAGTGAGGGAGACGGACATTCAGAAGAGAAAGAGAGAGACTGGGGGATGGAGGGTGGGGCTGGGAGCATAATTGGAGGAGGGAGAAGTTTTTGGTAGCACGATAATCACGAGCAGAATAAAGCTTTCCCGGTTTTGAAGAGACGCGTGGGTTTTGGGGGAAACAGCGATTTTGTCCTGCATGATCAGTATAGGAACCTTCATTTCTAGTCTCACGCCCGCGATCATAACCGAGGCGACAAGAGCTGCATACTGGCGGGATGACTTTGAGTTGGATGGATACCGATTAAACTTCTAAACTAATCAGAGGATAAAGGTGTGGGGTGACAAATGAAATTTGGGCGCCTGTTTGATATATGCGTTAAAAGAAACAACAAGTGCTGTCCAAAGAACAAAGAGGCAATTTTTCATACATTCGTTTTCCCCCTCCGGTTGTGCTGGCCTGCGCGCTCAGATTTGACGGCTCGGTTTGTGGAGTGGATTAAAACAAAGTCCCCTTCTTCTCCACCAGCCAGGCGCCCCATAGAGTTAACACAATGTCGTGTTCCACTTGTGTTCCCGCAATCGTGTCATTTGAAATGAATGAAACAAAAAGGGCGGGCGCGACAGTAGGGAAGAGGGGAGGGAAGGGGGCAACGCCGCACGATCCCCGACCCTCGCTACCTCCGCCTCTGCACCACGCCAATGATGGATCCATAAAAATATATACCTCCAGTACACGCTCGGTCTGTTCTATAGCTTAAATAACTAATCCTCATCTACAGACTACATATATGGGCAACACTAGTCACCATCCTTGGAACCTTGCCAGCTCACCGTTGTCATTCACGGCCCCGTGGACCTCGGCTCCACTGGGAAAACAAGGGTTCAATGTAGCACATTTGGTAGAAATTCGTGACAATGTAAAGGCACTAAAGGATAACCACCCTCAAATAACTTTGACAACTTCTTAGCACCCCTTAAAATTTGCTTGTTACTGGGAAAAAAAATTGTTGTCGAAACGAAATTTCGAATGGAAATCTGCCCGATGCTGCGTAAGGATGAGACCGCCCTGAGTGAACAAGGTCCGCTCCCCATTCGTTCTCCACGTGGACGCACTCCACCTCCACGTGGACGCACGTGCGGTGCTCGCCCACCTCCGGGAACCCCCGGGACCCTCCGGACCCCGCCCCGCGGCGCGATCCACAAATAAATAAAATATATGCGGAGATAGGGGGACAGGGCCGCTCCGCTGCGCAGCGGCTCCCGGAGAGAAGAGAGGCGGGCTGGATAGGTTGCCTACCCAGCCGGCGCTGCCCGGCCCGAGCGCGGGCGGGTACCATCAGAGGGAGGGGGCGACAACTTAATCTAGCACGAAGACGACGGCGAGCCAGGCAGAGCAGCGGACATCGCGCGCGGCCACCGGGATTTCAATAAAACTTGTAAATTTACGACGGCCCCGAGCGCCTTTCGTGATGAAAACAAGTTCGCCCCCAATCGTCGAAACCTCTTACATTTTGCACGGTCCTCGTCTGCCCACGCACCCCCTCCCCCTTCCTCACTCCCTTTTTTGTAGGTCAGGGGGCGATGCGGGGGTGAGAAGGGCAGGAGGGTGGAGGAGGCGACGGGCAGGAGTGTCGTACGCGAGGCACGTACGTGGTATGCGGGGCGACAAATATATCTCTCGCCATCAATACAAAATGTTTTTGATGCCATTTAAAATACTCGTAAATTTAACGAGGTAGAGCCTTGCGCTGGCGGATGTGGGCTTGTGTGTGTGTGAGCGTGTTTTGGCACATGTGTGTGTGCAGGGCGTTTGCGCAGGAGCATAAGCAAAGTGACGGGGGGAGAGGTAAGGAACGTTGCTGACACAGGGTGGCGGGAGCAGGCAGCCAACCCCACCACAGAGAGAGAGGGGCACCTTAGGGTCCCCGGAGGAGGGGGGGGGGCGGGGGGAAGGGCTTGGGGGCTTGCTGGCTCAAATGGGGCTTGGAAAGCGAGTGCGCAGCGCTCGGTAAGGGTACCACAAGAAGACGAGTTGCGTGGTGGCGCGGCGCACAGTTATAACCTTGCAAATGCTTTGCAATGCCACCGATTTTGGAAGCTTACAAACTAATTTCTTTGTTAAGATTTAAAAGTGCGGGGTCTGGTTTCAAATGTGCGCCGTGCCACCTACATGCAAAAAAATAAATTTCAGTTCCGTGCTAATCAGTTTAGCTGGATAATTTTACACCGGTGCAAACAATTGGCTGGATTTAAAAAGATTTAGCTGCGCAGCTAAGTGGCATTTAGCTACACGGTTAATTGAAGGTGCGGTTTACTGGGCGCCTAAAAAAATTAGCTCTTGTGCCAAACAAATTATCCGAGTCTAATCAGTCAATTCTTTACCCCGGTGCTAAAAATATTGGCACGGGTTCTATTTTTCTTCTGCGTGTAGATTATATTTCTAGTCAAAGGTCAATCATTACACTATCTCAAAATATTTGAAAAGAGGTGTCTGCTGATTGCTTTTTCACTTAATGTCTCCAAACTCACAGAAATATCAATGACAATTTTAACTCCCTCGCAGAGTAATTATATAAAAGAGGCAGTTATGATTTTGTAGGAAAGGTTGAGGTTGAACAGACCTTTTCCTCTTCGTTCTTCTCACCGGGCGTATAGACGGGCGTCCAGCTTCAGAAAACGCTGCCTCCAAGCCCCTACCACCGGGTAGGGTAGGCAAGCCCGCAACACAGATGTGTACTCACTTGGCGTAGTTGCCTACCTACGAGGCGGTCCTCTGCCTCCCGTTCTAAATCAATAACTTCTTTAATCACCGGCCGAAAACAGAGAAGTGACAAGACACTAGAGGAGTCTGTATCAATAATTCGATTTCAAGCATTAACTATGGTAGCTTCGTAATCGTCTTAGTTTATTTCCATTACTTGGAGGCAACTAGTATCAGGTTTCAAGGTAAACTATAAAAATTTATGTGAAGTATACACAAAATGTGGGGCCTGTTTGGACGTGCACCCAAAGCCTTACAAGGAAACCCTGCTAAGTGTAAATTCCCGATTTTCATTGGACTTTGGAAAATTGTTAAGAGTAATCGAAGGACACTTTACAATTTTTTGCTTAAAGTCATAAGGGTTATTTTGGGCATTTGTTCAAAATCTGCTATTTCAAATATTTGTTATAATTTCCAATATTACGTTCCTACAGGTAACTCGTCAAATTGCGACCCTCTGAACGAAAATTTTGTCCGTTTTGCTCTATCTGTAGCCGTTTAGGCAGCGGTTGTAAAAAGCAGTTCCAAAAAATGTAATAAAACAAAAGTTGAAGAGCTTACATTTTTCAACAACTTTTGTTTTATAGTATATTTTTGTGGGATTGCTTTTTACAACCGCTGCTCTTAAGCCCTAGTGATTCCCGTACATTTCACCACCTAAACGTGCCTGAACGACTTGAGATAGAGCAAAACGGACGAAATTAGAACAAATATTTGAAAGAACAGCTTTTGGAACGAATGTCCAAAATGACCGCAAAATATGAATTTAAGCAAAAAAAATTGATGTGCCCTTCGATTACACAAAACAATTTCCCAAAGTCGAATGAAAATCGGGAATTTCCACTTTGACCTGCAACTACGGAAGAAAGTTTAAACTGGTACGTCTACCATGTAGTGGCAGAGATAGGTCCGCATGGCGCAGGGGAGGGGGGGGGGGTGACCGCGGTGATATGGGCAGCAGCAGGGCAGGGGGCATGCTGCCTGCCTGTGGCCGGCGGTGTTCCTGGCCCGCCACGCCCCTACCTCACCTTGGCGGCTGGCCAGCCCCGCGCCAGCCGCCAGCCCCCGGTTAGCCCCCGGCCAGCCCCCAACAGGTACGGTGTACAGGCTGCATGCTACAGACATTAGACTCCCTCCCATCCCCCATTCATTCTGCTTGTGGACCCAAGTCAACGCCGTAAATGCGTTTTCGATTCCAGCCAGAGCAGGGGCCCTCCTCACCACTACTGCCACTACCGGACACCAACCGGCAACCTCCCGAGCCCCGAGCACAGCACTACCCGGGGCACTAGCAGAGCACCAGACGGGCAAAACCTGGGACCTGGGCACCACCCGATCACCTAGACAAGCACCAGACGTACATCAGACGTACACCAATCGGGCACTGATCAGGCGCACAACGCACACCAACCAGGCACCGCCCAGTCTCACGGAACCAAATGACCACCGAGGAATAATCCTCGGGCGGCTGCAACAGTTAATTAGTTCCCAACGCCGCAGGCGCAGTACGCGGAGGGCGGCGCGGGGCAGCGTGGGGCGAGGGGACACCCTCCAGCGCGCGATGCCGTTTGGCCCAGTTATCCCACACCACAGCGGTATCGAGCCCAGACAGCCACCCGCAGCAGACTGCCCCGCCACGCCACGCTCTGCCACGCCCCGCCCCGGCGAGTTGCACAGTGTCACTGGGTCGCGATTATTCAGTTATTAGTTGCAGGGCCACCATGCGCCAGACAGGCAAGGAGCCGAGCGCGCAGCCGGAGCGATTTCACGCGAAATTGTTTGTTCCCAAAACGCGCAAGAATTGCGACGACGTCTGTGTACATACCTAACCGCGACCGGCGCACCCCCGCTGGGTACCGGGGCCGGGCTGCCCCACTCGCCCCGCCCCACCTCGCCCCAACGAACCGTCTCCGGGGAGCAGCCACCGCTTCCGACCCAACAAATCGGGCCGTAGAACTTATGTGCCGTTGGGTCTGACATTTGCATAATGGCGAGAGAGAGATCGCCACACTCGCCCCTCCCCTCTGTCTCTCTTTCTCCCCCGTGGCTTACAACACCCTCCCCACCGCCCCTATTTTTCGCGCTCATCAAAACGAGAGACAAGAGGAGTTGTGAGCGCAGGAGCGCGGTGGTGGTCGTGGTGGAAGTAGTGGGCTGTCGAGCTCCCCGCGCCCTTCCCCCCAGCGGCCTCCCGTCCTACGCTCTAAGCACTAACCCCCCCCCCCCCCCCCTCTCGCCCAACACAGACACATACGGTCTCAAGCGCCCAAATAAGTAGCAAACTTTGTATAAACTGGAGGGGAGAATGTGCGAGAGATGCGACTCGGCAAATATTAATTTCACAGCTAATCCGCAACAGCATCTGATTGTCGTGCGCGCCACGCGGCGCCGGGGTGGGGCCCGCCCCCTCCCCTCCCACTCCCCAACCCACCTCCTCACCCTCTCCCTCGCCAATCCTTTCCGGAGCGCTTCCTTCCTTATACTCACAACACAGATAGCGACACCCTAGACGGAGAGGCGGGGGCGAGACAACCCCAGAAGGTGCATTGTGCTCAGCGTGAGCGGCGCAAGTACGCACACACACATGCACACACACACTTCGATCATCGCCATTTCATGCCAGAAGGTGGCAGTGGCTGCAACTGCAAGTTGAATTTACTTACAAGTGTTACACTCGTGTGCACTTGTAATTGTGCAACTTTGTTGAGCACTTCTACTCGAAGGTGTCGAACACTTGAGGGATATTTTCTCAGTGCCGATCCAGAATGTTTAAAGACATACTGTGTGGTGTTTCCATATTATTTGTATCTCGATGACAATTCCACTCCCAATAAGGGTAATAATAATATAGCATCTCTTAGACACCCAATGACGATTCTTATTAACATTTTGAATTGTGCCTGGCCGTGAGCGGCAGAAAGGTTCCCTGCACCACACCACAAACACACTGTAAAAAAAATTTCTGAAAATTCAGTAGATGTTTTTTAGATTTGGCACTCTGAATCTTGTTTTCAGACCATCACACAAAATTTTCTGAGTTTAGACTGAAAATCCAGACTTTTTACTCTGAATTAAGTTTTCAGAGAAATTTGTCTGAAATTTTTGAAGTATGTTTTCAGACTTTACACTGAATTTGTAATTCAGAGTTACCGGTATTAATTTTTAATGGGAAGTCCACCGGGCAGGCGGAAGGAGCACACCAGTAGCCGACGCTACTCCCCACGCAGGGAGCCCGCAGCCGAATGGTTAAGGTGGCGGCTTCCTATCCCGAAGGTTGGCGGTTCGATCCCAACCAACGGCAGTACCAAATAGAAAGATGTCTTCCACTTGGGCATAACCCTCTACCTCAACAAGTGTTAAGTCGCTGACTATGCTCTGGAAACTCAAGTGTCGTACAGTATCACACTTATAAGTGCAGTACCATGGTGTCCTACAGTTATAAGTGTAGGACCAAGGTGTACTGCAGTTAAAAGTGTAGGACACCATGTGTACTACAGTTATAACTGTGGGACAAGGGGTGTCCGACACTTGCGTTAGCTGGCACCTTGAGGTGTCGGACACCATGTGTCCTACACTTAAAACTGTAGTACACATGGTGTCCTACACTTTTAACTGTCGGCCACATGGTGTCCTACACTTTTAACTGCAGTACACCTTGGTCCTACACTTATAACTGTAGGACACCATGGTACTGCACTTATAAGTGTGATACTGTACGACACTTGAGTTTCCAGAGTGGGTTCATTTTTAACATTTTCAAAAATATTTTCATACCGGCTGTCTTAATTTTCAGACTAAGTGGTATGGTAAGGCACTACTGAAATGTGAGACCTGAGCACAGTCTGAATTTTCAGACTACTGCTCTGTAAAAAAAACTTCAGACTGAAAGAACTGAAAATTCAGTAAAACTTTTTTTACAGTGTGCACTGTTAGAAAAACACACGGTAAAGGCCTACGGTCTGCGCTGTTAATTTGTTGCCTGGTCAGGCACCGTAATTTTTGGTTACGGCCTTTGCCATACAGAACAGACCGTAACTTAAAAAAATGTTGGGGAAATCGAATACAGCTCTTTGCCCAAACAAGAAAGGGCAGTTCATACTGTTCATACTGACCGCTTATGTTGAAAAAACAGTACGGACCGCAGGCAAACCGTAACTGCCTACGGCATTTTTTACAGTAATGGACCACCCCCGAGTGAAAAGGATGGAGGCGAGGGAGCAGTAAGGGTCGAGTCGAGTGAAATGAGTCCAATCTGCAGGCGGCCACTACAGACGGGTGGGTCCATACTAACCCGCCACCGGCCAAACTCAAACAGGAAGTCCAGTCGCCATCCCCCAGGCAGATTCCCCCCACCCGCGGCGGCACCGCCCTCTCCCTACGATCACAGCAATGTCCGACTCACTTGAAACTGCTGGGGTACGATGGCGGAGGGCGCGCCAGGGCGTGGCGGGGTGGGCCGGCGGAGGCAGCCACATTGGCCCGGTGTGTACAGCATGAATAATAGAAGGAGGCGAACGCTCAAAGTAAGCCAACCGTTTAGCGAGGCGGCGGTGGCGGGGGTCTTGGCGGGCCGGGTAGTTGCTCATTCGGCGAGGTGTGCCATGATGGGGCGGTGATGCGACAGCGACAAGGAGCTACAGCTCCATGGCGATGACTCCGGCGCTGCCGATCCGCCCCATCCCCACCCCCTTGGCCTGGAGCCTCCAGTGGAGCCTCTCCAGCTCGCCCTTCGCCTCGTTCGGCCGGGTGGCGCCACACACCTCGGCAAACAGGACCCTCCATCTTCTTCGGGCCCTGTTTTCTCCTATTAGCGAAAACAAGGTGGTGCTTTCGCAGGCCTCGGCCCTCCGCGGCCCCGTGTTCCCGGCCTCTAAACCCCGCCCCGCCCCGCTAGCTCCCACCACGCCCAGCAAACATCGGAGGGCCCCCGCCGCTGTTACGCCAGGCAGCCAGCCAGAACTTCGTTAAATATTATAATTCATTTTATTCGCGCGTTTCACCGCAAAACGCCGAGAAAGGGACTCGTCGCTAATCTCCATTCGCCAAACTGCGCGGCAGCACTCGCGGCCGGTCGCTTTCTCTAGGGGCGAGCACGAGTGCACAAGAATGAAATGCTGGTGATGTACAGTGCGTAAACTTGAGTTTTTCTCGGTGAAGATTTGAAAAATATAAAAATTACGTACTGCACAATGTGAATTCACAGTGTTAACACTTTAAAAAATTTCTGTTTTTGAATACCGTACTGTACTCGACTGTGCTAGCATATCTAATTGTATGGCGATTGCGGCGAGAGCAGCGCTGTCCCGGCGCGTGTACTTCCCTCCCCGCGAGCGCGGCGAGTGCTCCATCTCCGGCGGAGACAAGAGGAATGCGAGTGTGTCTCAATGCTACCCGCAGGGCACGACGAGGGTTAGGGACGCCGGCGAAAGCCAGAAGTACAGATGGAGTGAGGGGTGAAGGAAAAGGAAGGGAAAAACTGCTGATGAAAATAAAAGAAAGGTGAAATTTCAGGTTGGTTCTCGCCACATTCTACTGCTTATTGTCTTGGAAAAGAAAGGATTCGTAATTAGCAAATTGAGATGCGTTGGCGTTGGGAGAAGCAAAGGCGCGAGGCGGTGGTGGGGGGTACTGTGGCCTGAATAAGACCAGGGGTAAGGCGCGGTACCCCCACCCCTCCCCCACTACCCTCCCCGCCGCCAGCAGCCTCGCTCGCGCTACCCAGTTCCGCCCCTTCGCACCCTCATCATGCAGTGATTGTGGCAAGTGCGCGCGTGCCTTTCATGACATGGGGATTTCTCGTGCGTGGAGGGCGGGAGAGGGGGAGAGGGAAGAGAGAGGAGAGAGATGAGAGCGAGTGAGAGAAAGAGGGACATGGAGAGAGAGGTAGAGAGAAGGGGGAGGGGGCAGAGGAGGGAGAAGGGAGGGGACAGTCTGTGTGGGTGTGCGGAGTGCAGCGGACTGTCCACGAAACACGGCTTCGCACTACCTCCGCCCTCCGCGGTCCAAACAACGGCCTGCCCCCCACCCTCCTCGGCCCCCGCGTGCCGCACGAGGTTTTTATCTCCTACAAGGGACCTCACTCGCTACTCGATGAAGGCCGCCGTGACGTGGGGGTGACCCGGCGCAAGTGAACAGCAAACACCAACCTCCCCCCCACCCCCACCCCTTTCAGCTTCCTCTGTTTCTGTCAAACTTTAGCCACGCCCGGCGGCGGCTGCGAAGGGCCGCGCGCAAGTGTGCAGTACAAGGTCCGAGCCGCCACACCGCGCCTCCATTGTGCGCGGGCTCGTGCGTCATGAGCGCCATACACCAGGGGGCCCAAGGGGCTCGGGGCCCGGCGGCCACTCGGAGACCGGCGCGACACTCATGGCGGCTGAGGCGGCTCCACCGGCAGCCTGGAGGGTAGGCCACGCGGGGCGCGCGCGCACGATGCGTTGCCTACCCGCAGAGTCACAGGCGGGCGCGTGCTCGCTCTCCGTCTCTGTCTCTCTTTCT
>NW_026267339.1:73001-77114 GCF_000697945.3 Frankliniella occidentalis | reverse complement strand
CGCCTCCCTGCCCGGGGTGGGAAGCGGCCCGGCCCCCGCAGGCTGCGGCAGCTACCCAGTAATTCAGCGGCCTCCACTGCAACACCAAAAGTGCCGGCGGGGCCGGCGGGTTATACAGTAATTGGTGGATCCGCACTTCCAGCTCGCGACAGGCCAAACGGAGGCCAAAGAGGAGGTCAGGGGAGGGGCGGGAGGAGGTTTAGGGAAAAGGGGTGAGAACAGGAGAGACAACTGGGGACTCGAGGTGGACAGCGACGGGACAGCGGTGGGGCAGGGGTCGTCCATCGTGGAGCACTAGCAGGAGACGCGGGACAGATGAAGGGGGTAGGAGAGGGTGCACGAGGGAGGGGGGGGGGTAAGGTGGGGGTGCAGGTGGGCGGCCGGGGGCGATTACTGCAGTAAATGGGGGGAAAAGGAGAGAAAAGCGAGAAAGCAACAACAAAAAAACCACACAAAAAACAGACCATGAGTACAGCAAAGAGGGAGGGGGCAGAGAGAGAACGGGAGGAGAGAAAGAGAAAGAACGGGGAGCAGAACTGTCTGGCCCCCGGGATTGACTTCCATTTGTCTGCATGCTGCAGAGGTTACCACTCAATTCACTTTTCCTCCCTCACCCACACCCCGGCCCCCTCCAGGATGACCCTCCACATGCACCCGGCCGCTAGCCAACGAGCGCCCCAGAGCGATACTACTCTGGCAACAAACACGGGCCCCCCAGCCCCGGCAGCTCATTCAGATTCTTTGCCGATTTACTGATGAGAGTTCTACCTCTCTCTCTCCCTCCCTCGCTTCCAACCACCCAGCCACCCCTAACAGGGTGCAATGTGGAATAGAGAGCGAGGCACGGTAAGTAGGCCACCAGCACGGCACCTGCACCGAGGCTCCAGGGGGAGTGGTGGCCGCGGGGAATACTCGAGTAGGTTAAGAGTTGCTTTGGCTGATGCGCTGGGGAGGCACCGAGGACCGAGCGGCGGGTCGTGGGGTGGGGCGTGGCGGGCGGAGCGCCCCTCAGCTCTGCATCGCATTGATGGGACAAAGCGTCGCTCGGTAGTCGCCTGTGTATCAGCGGACTGCGGTAGGGCGGGGCGGGGCGCGGCGGGCGCGGCGCGGCGACGAGCGAAGCGATGCCACGTGACGAAGAATGATTTGCGTTTCGCCCAAAAGTTTAGCTCCAACTCCAGTACGCTTATTTTCGCTTTTCTTTTCTTTTCTCGGGAGATCATCGCCTTTTCCGCATGCCCCCCCCCCCCTGTCCCATTAGGCGTGCGGCTGAGAATCAGCGAGGCGGTAAGTCCGTGCGATCTCTCATCGGACTCGATCCCTGCTTCTCGCTTAACTTTTTCCAAGTGTCTCTCCCCCGCATCTCGGCGGTGGGGGTGTGCGGCACGGTGTGCGAGCTCACTCACAGAGGGTGGGGGGCGGGCACACACCGACGACAGCGAGCGCAGGCGACCACAAGTATCGACGAGACGACCGAGCAGGTCCATAGCGGTGCAGAGCGAGCTCGCGCAGTGTGTTCATTAGAAGTATACTTCGTATACTGTGGTGTTTATGGAAGTTGGGTGGGTAGCGGCTGGTGGCGGTGGGTGGAGAGGGGCGCGCAGCATCAGTCCCAGCTGATAACAGCCCCTCCCCCCTCCTCCTCCTACCTTAAGCCCCCGGCTGCTGATATATTGCCCCACCTGCTCTTATTAAGGCGACAAACGTGAGCCGGCCGCAGGGAGGAGGAGGACGGCGCGACCGGATGTACGGCGAGATATCCGAGGGCGAGAGGCGAGAGACCTTGAGGAAAGGGGGGAAGAGCGAGAAGCACGAGGTGGGGAAGAGGCGGGGAGGGGGTGGGCAGGGGGAGTGAGGGAGAACCTTAAATCGTGGATCGGGAGGGGAGACGCGCGAAACGCACTCTACCTTCCCCAACCAGCCTTGCCCGCACCTCCACCAACCTCACCCGTGCGGCTCACCCTTTCTCCCTGTTCCGAGGTCAAAAAGCGAAACAAGCGCACATTATAAATAAAACCGGAAAAATCTCTTTTTAATCTCTTATGGGATTTGCATACCCAGAACTCCGCCTCCTCCCCCAACAACATACGCACCCACGCGCGCCTGCCTGTGGAGCCTGCGGAGCCTGCGGGTCGGAAAGGGTGAGCTGTCTTCGTTATCAAGCGCCGCATTGGGCATTTCACAGGCGACACGTGTTAGAACATATTTTTTTTTTTTCAGTTGCACACATACATTTTTTTTCGGCCATTGCGGCCATTTTTGTGTCACACACGTAAAACCTTTACTAGCAAATAAAGATATCGTATATATCTCTGAATAAATCTTACACAAAGCCAACAACTCATGTCACATGTCACCAGAAATCATGAACAGCAACGAGAAAATCGCCTCTGCTGGGCAGGAGTTCATTCAATGGTTAGAACATTAGAACTGATGACATACTTGGGAACTCAAAGGCAAGGCGTCTCGTCTCACCTTTCGTTAGTTGGAGTTCTGAATTGATAGCGTTTGCATAGAACACCAAACAGATACCGAAAGGCGAAATTTTCCGACGCATCAAAACGTTAGTGCCTTTTAAGGTGCCACGCTGTAGCTTTGTTCCAACAGCGCTTTTGTTACACACTTGGCGCCCGCGCCGCCCGCGGCCCTACGGCATTGATTCGAGGACCCTCACCTTCGCTCAGCCTTATCACTTGCAAAGAAGGCAGGCGGGAGAAAAAGAGCGGGGGGGCGAGGGGGAGGCTGCAGTAAAGAGGGGAGTAGGGGGCGATTACAGTCTGGCAGATGAGTGATGAATACATCAATACGTCAGGCAGGCGGGGGAGGCGGCAGGGGTGGGGGGTGGGGGTGATTACCACCGCCGAGCGCCCCGCCGGCGCGCACCTGTCCCTCAACGCATACCGGATCAGCGAAGAGGTCCGGGGGAGGGGAGGGGAGCGGGCGGAGGGGGAGGGAGGCAGCGGGGGAGGGCGCTGAGCTATAATCGAGGAAGTGGTCGTCAAAAATTCACCGAGTTGCCGGAAACGAGAGGGATAGTAGGAGAGACGAGGAGAGGGGGGGGGGGCACCGGCGCGCGGAAGGGTGGCGTGGCGGCCGGACAGACGAGGGTTGGACGGGAAAAAATGGTCAGCGGAGAAGGGAGGCTCTTAAGTGGGGCTGGCAAATTTGCGTCGCCTGGCGATGACTGTCCCGCAGGCCGCGATTTATGAAAGAGGCTCGGGGGCGACAACGCCTAGCGTGCGTGTTAACGTGCGGGGCGGGGGTGGGGGAGATGGCCGTCATCAGGGCGGGACAAAAAGATGAGGTGGACGCGGGGCGGGCCGCGAGGGGGAGGGGGAGGCGGAGGGCGGACACGGCCGGCAGGGCGAGCAGCTCGGCGAGGAGCGCCACCGAGGCACGGCGGACGGTCTGCAAAATCGAAAGCAACGTTTGCATGAATGTTGAGGAATTCAATTTCTGGGACGTGACGCCGCCGGCGGCACCACGTGCGCCGGGCTGCAGTGCGCCCCGCCCCAGCGCCGCCACCCACCCCGCCGCCTCTGGACTGCGAACCCGCGGGGCGTCGGAGGAAGAGGATCGCTTAGCGACGAGCCGGAGAATGGCCCGGCCCCGATCGGCGCGGCGCGCGCCTGGAGGGCAGGCCGCTGGCCGGGGGTCACGCAGCTGAGTAGAACGGGTTGCCTGCGGAAAGCGTCCTCGGCGCGCGCGCGCGCGCGCATGGGGAGCCGAGCCAAAGCACGCAGACGGACTACACTATACGGTGCCTGTCTTACATTGCAATTAAATGAATTGTCAAACATTTTAACCAAATGAATTAAATGTATTTCGATTCATAAAAACGTGATGGGCGGTCAGCGAAATTACCAGAAGGGATTGTTGAAATATGTAGAAAACATAAGGAACGAAAATCTAAGTGTTTAACGGCCGGCGATTTAATACAAAATTCAACAACATCAAAAGAAAAGACGTAATAACAACAAACAGCAAGGTGGACAGTCAATCTCAGTACACCATCTTCTTTTCGGCGTACATGCCAGCCTCCTTGTCCTCCTCGGGGTGGGCGGCGTTCCACTCCAGGGAGCGCTGGATGGCCACGGGGATCTCGGGGGCGAC
>NW_026267339.1:71091-72951 GCF_000697945.3 Frankliniella occidentalis | reverse complement strand
GTTTGAGGAAAATGGAGGAGAGCACTGGAGACGGTAGCCCCGGCCGGCAGGCTAGCAGGCGGCGGCAGGCGGCGCCTCCGAAAGCGAGAGTTCGATTTACACGAAGAGGCGTCGTCGCGCCGGTCGGCCGGCAGGCGTGTGGCCCACTTATGACCAGCCCGACCAGCTCGGACTCACCACGGACAGCGAGGCGTCCTCCAGCACCTCCCGCGGCGTGTGCGCGTACTTGTCGGCGGGGGCCGCTGCCGCCGCAGCGGGGGCGGCGGTGCTGGGGGCAGCATCGGTGGCGGCGGCGGCGGCGGCGACATCATCGGCGGCGGCGAGTCCGGGGGCGGCGCTGGGCAGGGCGGGGGCCAGGATGGTGGAGGGCGAGGGCCGCGTGGCGCACGAGTACTGGCACAGCAGCAGCAGCAGCGCCGGCAGCAGCACCGGCACCCAAGACACGTCGCTCTCCATCATCTTCCTGCGCAACATCAACAAGCAAGACATCTCAGCACACACTCACACGCATTGATGAAAAATAACGCGGTCTTAGTTTTCTCCGCTCCGGGCAGATGATGGGCACCACGAGGAGAGATGGGCAACGAAACTGAAAAGAGAAGAAAAGGAAAGGGCCTCGGTCGCGGCGCGCGAGAAGCTCGACGCTCTGTGAGTGGCGGGGAGTGGCGAGGGTTTCGGACAACAAGGATGCTCGCCGACCACAACACCGTTGTGCTGTGGCCACAACACGTTTCGTTGTCTATCAACGGTCTTCCGACCACGCGGCCCCCGCGGCCCAGCGGCTAGCCCCGCCAGCCCGCCATCTCGTTTCACTTCATGTTTATTTCGGTTGTCGTAATTAGCGCAACGGGGGCTGACGCCGTGCTGACACCGTGCCGACGAGGTGCTGCCGCCGTGCCGACGCCCCGCCGAAACCGTGCCGACGCTGTACCGACGCCGTACCGACGCCTTACGGACGCCGTGCCAACGCCGAGCAAACGCCATGCTGTCGGTGTGCCCCAGGTCAGGGTGCGCCGGCCGACTCACCGGCGCCGCCCTGGTTTTCGGTTTTGGGACGCCCGGAGCACATTGTGGACAGTGCAGTCGGTGCAGCAGGGAGCGCGGAGGGGGCGATAAAACGCGAACTTGGCCATAATTTAAAGAAGGAACGAACGAACGCCGAACGGGTCGGCCCCTCGGCTCCGGGGCCCCTCCGGGCCGCTCCGGGCCGCTCCAGCCCGGGTGTCGATGACCTATATATCTGCCGAGTGCCATGCTCGGGCCTGCCCGCCTGCCAGCTCGGCCCGCGCCGGCCGCGCCGTGGCCTGCTGGCCAGCGCCTGGCCCGGCTCGCCACTGGACAGGAATTCCAGGCGAGATGATCTCCACCGTGCTCGAGGGCGCGGATGGTCCAGGAGGGACTCTGAAGGGCCTCTGGGAGGACTCAGGAGCACACTAAAGGCGCTGAACCAGCTCATCACAGACGGACCTGGAGTCGCTCTGCCAAACGGGCGTGGGCCCTTCTAGGGGCACGAAGGTAGGGAGTAGGTAGGTCACCCAAGTGAGCTGAAGAGGTCCTGTAAAGGGCTGAGGGATGAGGGCGGTGGGGGTAAAAGGGGGGGGGCGGTCTGCGCCCGTGCTTGGCTGCATGACGTCACTCTGGCACGGCGCATCGGTTGAACGGTATTGTGTCGACTCGGCACGGCGGCCGGCCGGCCTCTCCGAGGCGCTTGGGACCGCTGAGGACGACTACAGTCGGGTGAGGTGGGGCGGGGCGGGGCGGTCAGCGGGTGTGTGCGCGACGTCGGCCCGGCTGGGCGCGAGTCGAGTCGAACGGATTCCAAGGCGCGCCCGCGCGACCCAAACAAAGCGGGGCGGGTCG
>NW_026267339.1:68613-71041 GCF_000697945.3 Frankliniella occidentalis | reverse complement strand
ACCGAAATCGGACGTCCGGCATCAGTCTCTCACTGACCAGCTCACAGCTCACAGCAACCACCACCATGAAGGTCCTCGTTGTTCTCGCCCTGGTCGCCGCGGCCTCCGCCGCCCCCCAGTTCCTCGCCAAGGAGGTGAAGAAGGTGGAGATGCTGCCCGGTGCGTCCTGGGAGCGCCACGAGGAGCACCTGCTCGCCGCCCCCGAGGCCCGCATGATGCTGGTCAAGGGCGCCTCCGCCGAGGGCCGCATGCTCAAGTCCAAGGCCATGACCAAGGAGGGCGGCGCTGAGATCGTCGACATGGCCTTCGACATGGACGAGCCCGGCCGCTACGTGTACCACTTCAAGACCAACAACGGCATCGCCATGATGGAGCAGGCCGCCCTGGAGAAGGACGCCGGCAAGGTGCAGGGCGCCTACGAGTGGACCAGCCCCGAGGGCCAGAACTACAAGGTGGAGTACGTCGCCGACGAGCTCGGCTACCACCCCGTGGCCGCTCACCTGCCCGTCGCCCCCGAGATCCCCGTGGCCATCCAGCGCTCCCTGGAGTGGAACGCCGCCCACCCCGAGGAGGACAAGGAGGCTGGCATGTACGCCGAAAAAATGATGTACTGATAATGCTGACGGTGGAACCTGCTGATTGCATTTGTAAACTGTGATCTCTAATTTAACTTAAAATAAACTAATTTACTGTAACTTTGAATTCAAAACATAGTTGGCGTAGATACCAGTCTTCTGGAACTAAATTATTGGCTTCCTACCCGGAAAAGTCATGTTTGGCGTGAACCAGTCCCGTCCTTAGCTTTACCTTCTAAACTAGAGGGCGAAATAAGCATAAGACAGGGGTAGAGAACGACGCATTCTGTCTTTGGAGTTTGGGTCGCGCATGGAATATTTCCGGACTTGAATATGCGACGGGGAAGTCGGGTAGGAGGGGAGGGGTGGCGGGCGAAGGGGAAGACGTTTTGTCGGATGCGTAAGGCGGGATGCACAGCTCTCCCTAAAAGTCCTCCTTCTCTCCCCCATTTAATAAACGCCAAGTACTGCAAGTTCTGCCGCCTCTCGTGTCGCCTGTTCTATAACCCTAGCACCCCAGTTTTAATTAAACCCCCCAAAAAGAAGAAAGCGTGCGGAGAGGCGCGATGCGACATTCGTATTAGTATTATTACACAGCGTCCAACTGCCGGGGCGTGACGCGGCCGTGTCTCACGGTCAGCCCTTCACTACACCTCTGCACTCAGAGCCCAGGTAGAAGTACAAGCAAACACACTGGAGTATACTAAAAATTATTCACTTCTATGTTCAATAGTTTGCACTTAAATTATATGGCTCTTACGCAGCAACCCCCACAAGCAGGTTGATCAAACCACAAGTGTCACACCAGCTGTTCATCGTTGGAACCTTATCAGGTAAATGACGAATTACCCTAATATCCTAGGTAATAAGAGTGTATAGCAACTAAAGACATCGAATTGTACTGCTCTCAGCAGCAACAGCTTGAAACCAAAGAACAGAACAAGAAAGCAATGCAAACCATGCTTCCACCAAGTAGGTACACGCCATTACTTTGGTTGCGACATCAACTCATTACTTAGGTTTGAACAACAATTGAGAATGAATGACTAAAAATTATCAAACTGTCAACCGAAAATTTAGGATTGTTCTTGTTTAACAAAACAACTGAGGTAACTCAATGCCACTGATTGTATCCAAATAGTGTGAAAACACATTTTCTTAATATGAAAAACACGAATCAAAATAACTGATGGTGATGGGAAGTAATTTTAGTCGATTGAATTGTTAAGAAGAGAGTACTTAGGAGCAAGGTCTTACCGATATGGTGATCAGATAAGATGGAGGTTCGTCGATGGTTTCTAGGAGATTTCCTACTGTTGATCCTGACCAACGACAACAATCACTTCACCGCATTATCACAGAAAAACGTCTTATAGCCCAGCGTTTTACGTAAACGTCTTAACAACTCAAATCAACACACTGAGGCGGCTGGATTACGAAGGATTTTCCGGTTTAAACGAATCGAGAGAGAACGAATTTTTCAAAAAAAAGAAAATTCTAATGACATCAGTCTTGTGTTCGCGATCGCGGCCGCCATGACACCAACACTAGAACAGCTGGGAGCTGGGAAGCCAGATCAATGGTGCCAACTCTTAATCTAGAAAAGCAGACCACATTACTACATTTGTATCTTCACATGATGAGACTGTTATAAATACCGAGTTGATTTCCTCGAAATTAAACGCCCTGGAAAAGGGTTACAAGCTGGTTGTGAAAAAATCCTGAAATAATATGTTTTGGGTGATCTTTTTGCTTCACAAACACTGACCTACTTCCTGATCTCTCGTTCAGCCCCGATTCGCACACTGCCCTCGATCCAAACACACTGTGTACACCTCGGAGGGGGTGCGAGG
>NW_026267339.1:66512-68263 GCF_000697945.3 Frankliniella occidentalis | reverse complement strand
GCTGATTTGCTGCATTCGCCCGCCGGGGCGCCGCACCTGGACCGGAGAGGAGGTGGAGGAGGGCACCGTGTTTAAGGTGAAAGTTGGATGGATGGGGGTCGGTGTTTGGCTACAGGATCATGTTTGGATGGAGGCTGGCGGGAAGGGGTGTATCCACAGCGCCAGGGCCGCCGGGACGGCGGGGATGAAAAATTGTTCATATAGAAGATAAAGAGAGCGTCGGAAAATTGTGAAACGGGGCGGGTGGGGAGCACGAGAGGTGGGGCTCGGCTAAGATGAGGTGAGGCAGGGTCTAGCCTCTTTGGTCCACAGCCGCGTGACGGACAGGGCCGGCGGTGCCCCGCGCGTACCGAGGGGCACCGCCAGGACAGAACGAGCGACGGGCCGACCAAGACCGCTGCCGGACCACTATCATGCAAACAACTTGGCAGTGGGGCACTGGGGCTGTGGAGACTGCTGCTGCACCCCCAACCCCCGGCCGCAGCCCGCCCCGGCCGTGTCCACAGGCAGACAGACCCATATGATTGATGACAGGCTGCAGGGGGTCGAGTCACACCCGTGATGCGTCTACCCACCCCGCGCGCCACCGGCTGCACAGCCCCTCGGCACCCCCACCTCCTACCCCCGGACTACCTCACCTCCACAGGCAGCAGCGCGTTGTTCTGCGACAACCACGCACAGTGAACTTGCGAAAGGTAGGCAGGGAATGCCCGGCTCTGATACTCTGATAGCGGCGCCGGAATTTACCGTGAAACATGAACACATCGGGAGAAGCTAAATGATTGAGCCGTTGCTGCTTCCCGCTGAGCTTGCTCCATCCACGCGGAGTGAGTGAGGCACCTGAACCTACACCGCACCCCGCGCACCGCGCGCCAGGCCCCTCCGCCGCGGGACACAGACCCACCCCAGCCCCGCAGGCAGCAGCGTGGAGTGGAGCGAGCGAAGCACAAACCTGCTCCTGCTGCCGCTACTACGATTCCAGCCCGATGCTTATTGTTGCAGAAGTGATTAATGTGAGTGTGCCACGGCGCATGGCCCAGCCCAGCCCGCCCCGATTCGCCACAGACTCCGCAGCGCAATCCCCGGAGCACAACTAATTTCTGCCAGGGTAACTGGCATTCAGAGGCATGATTATGCAGGGTAAATAAGAATGTTGGATACAAGGTCAGCCGTTTCTGAGTCGGGGCACAAAGGTGGATAAAACGCACGCTATTGTGTTGTAGGCAATATTTTATTGACAGTTTATATTTACTGTACTGTACATTCATACATCAGTCTTGCTTGATTCTCCCCCTGGTTAAAAGAAAACCATTAACTACCGATCCTGTCGGAGCTAATTAGGCCATCTTAGCCATGTACATTTCAGCCTCCTTGTCCTCCTCGGGGTGGGCGGCGTTCCACTCCAGGGAGCGCTGGATGGCCACGGGGATCTCGGGGGCGACGGGCAGGTGAGCGGCCACGGGGTGATAGCCGAGCTCGTCGGCCACGTACTCCACCTTGAAGTTCTGACCCTCGGGGCTGGTCCACTCGTAGGAGCCCTGCACCTTGCCGGCGTCCTTCTCCAGGGCGGCCTGCTCCATCATGGCGATGCCGTTGTTGGTCTTGAAGTGGTACACGTAGCGGCCGGGCTCGTCCATGTCGAAGCCCATGTCGACGATCTCAGCGCCGCCCTCCTTGGTCATGGCCTTGGACTTGAGCATGCGGCCCTCGGCGGAGGCGCCCTTGACCAGCATCATGCGGGCCTCAGGGGC
>NW_026267339.1:63892-66462 GCF_000697945.3 Frankliniella occidentalis | reverse complement strand
CCACCCAACGCTCCGTCAATAGGGTGCTTGGAGCCCACGGCGGAAACCATAAAGTTTTGGCCGAAAGTTATTGGGATTGTGAATTCAATCCTATTAACCGGCTTCGCTTCGTATGTGTTTGTCATCTGCTTTAATTTACGATGTTTAGCTTGAAATGTTTTTTAAAGCGACACAGGACTGGGACTTGAAAATTCGGGCAAAAAACAACAACAGCTACATCGAGTTTAAAATCTAGATGGACCGTTGGCAGCTCGCTCGTTACTGGAAGCCCTGATTCCTTCTTTTATCATCTCAAGCGCATTGTGCATTAGCAGAGATTCTGTTGGCTCGGGGCTGAACTCTACATTGTGTGTACTAACAGAAGTAGTGTCCACTTAAGTGGATGGGTTCATGCTGCACAGTCGTCATAGCCAAACTGTGCTGTTGACAGGCGTCCGTACTATTTGTCTACTCACATTTGGCCTTAGGAGCCGTAGTTATTTTGGATGGAGAAACTTGCAATCCCAAGTTCTACTATATTGCTAAAGAACGGAGAGAGGACTCAATTCCTCAAATATGCAATTCTCCTTACTGGGAAATCAAAGGTGCTAAGTCATCTATTTAAAAGGCAGTAAAGGTTTAGTGCCTTTACTAAGCCAGTAAAACTGCCAAAGGCACTAATTTTTAGCACCATTAGGCTTCTTAAACTTTCTTTAGCACCCGTGAAACAGCACGAGTAAGCAACTTTTTTTTTCAGTGTGGCTTTCAATTAGTATAACGCAACTACCGCTCAGCATATCGGCCCAAGAATAATTTGAAACTCAGCTAAATCACCTCCACTGACCTCTGACCGACCGACAAAACACCGAGTTAGTTGACCACCTCCTGGGTGAGAGGTGAGGAGGGAGGGACGTGTCCTCACTGTCGCGCGGCCAGTGTCTGTCGTCGGTCAGCGAGGAAGACTTTGAGGACCTCTGACAGACCGAAGCTCTACGACGGCCTATCGCAAGTAATCAACAACCCTAGTTATGTGTGATGGACTAGGCGACACGGCCCATGCCACACATTATGTTATTCAGCTCGTCGCACGCGGGGTGACCACATTGAGGCCACACCGACACGGACCACGCTTGCGGAGCGACCACAAAAGACGATGACGCTCAGCTTTTAGCACGTGCTGCGCGACAAAATAAATCACAGCCCTGCATATAGACCGAGTGGGATCGACTGTAGAGCACAATAACGTATAATATGGGTCAGTGTTGTAAGTTTTAGACATATATGTACCTATATGTTTTTCCTCTAGTTGGCTAGAACTGCAAACACTTTACATCTTGTTTGTTTTTTACACAAAACACAAACACAACATGCATATAGCTCGTTGTCGAAGTGCCCTGGGTACATACTGTGAGTGGGTGCTCCCACTCCCACGACTGTCATAGGCATGGCAAAAGTGTTGTGTTCCAATCCTCAGGAGCGCACCACCAGCGACGCGACAACCGCGGCAGGACGCTCACCACTTAAATGAGTGAAAACTACTCACGCTGCGACATCAGTGATGAGTCATCCGGGCTGGCGTGGCGCGGCGTGGCGCGGCCACTGACTGCAGTAAAAGGAATGCCGGTCACCGGGAGGGCTTGGCCGGCGGGGGCCGAGCAGGTCAGGTCGGGACTGGAGAGCAGGGCCTGCAGCGCCACTGGGAGCTCAACCTCCGCTGCCGGTCCAAGGGTCGAGAAAGTCCTGGGGGCCTGGGAGGCCAGAACTGAGAGGTCAGCGGCGTCCGTCAGGTCCCTACACCTGGTCAGGTCGATCCTGGTCACCGCCGTGTCCACTCGAAGGGTACCCAACACTGTCTTGCTCCAACCTCACTCTGGTTGACGGCGTGCTCGTTGACGACGGTGAGGCGACGCAGGCGGCCCTCCCGCTCTCGCGGCGTGCTCGCGTTGGAGCGCCGCGACGCGGAGCGAGGTGGAGATCGAGTCGCAGCGCGAGGAGCTCGACGCCAGCGGGAATCAGGACGCGTCCGTTCGTTGACGGGGACGAACCAGCACTGGGCGCGCGCTCCGCAGGCCGCCGGAGGCCCCGGCCCGTCCGCTGTGCCGCCACGCCCCGCCACGCCCCGCCATGCCCCGCCATGCCCCTCCAGACTCAGTGTTAGGCCCTAGGAAAGGAAGCTCGTGTCCCCCGCCCATCGGCCGGACCACCGGTAGCAGCCACGTGGGGGAGCGAGGTGCGGAGGGGGTTGGGAGAGCTGGAGCACCCCTAGTACGCCGAGGGTCGAGGGGGCCGCAACTTCCACCAATCGGTGTACAGATTTCAATCCAGTCATTTTCCAGTCACTATCCAGTCATCCAGTCACCCAATCCCCAATCATCAACAAGTCGGATATTTTTGTCATAACTTGAAAGACAGAGGAGTACTCTTGATATAATGTCACCAGTATGTACATCTTATAGAAATTCAAATAAGAGGATAAAATTAGCAGCAGACAATACTTTTTCACAATAATTACAATGACACAAATTGTTTTAGGTGAAGGTAATCATTTTTCATTTCCGTAACTTTCTTAAAATATTGGAGTTTGTGTTTTC
>NW_026267339.1:63245-63767 GCF_000697945.3 Frankliniella occidentalis | reverse complement strand
CCATCCAGCGCTCCCTGGAGTGGAACGCCGCCCACCCCGAGGAGGACAAGGAGGCTGGCATGTACGCCGAAAAAATGATGCACTGAAATGTATTTTTATCTCCCAATTGCACGACACATTTAAGAAGATTAGTGATCTGATGGACACTGCTCCAAGCTGATGCTATTCTTTCTCGCTGTGGCGTGCCAGGTTATCATCATCTTGTATTTTCACCACTCACTATATTAAAACATCATACAACAACTTGTAAATGCGTTTTCATTCCCCTATATACTTCTCTTGTACGTATCTACTTGACGCTCGGCGGGGATGGCAGATACGGGAGACGTGACCCGGAGCCACCCAGAGCCTATTCCTTCTCATTTCGTTCCGCATCCGTCTCTCTCTCTCCCTCTCTTTCAGCTCCGCTCCGCTCCGTGTTGTTCTCATCACACTAATGCTCATCCCTATGTATTATGACGGCGGGCGCGGTCCCCGAGTTGTGCCAGCCTCTCCCCCTCGGTGTGCCACCTTCGACCCCCC
>NW_026267339.1:59460-63195 GCF_000697945.3 Frankliniella occidentalis | reverse complement strand
AACTCAAACTTAATTTTAAGAACCAGAAAGGAATTTTGCAAAATGTCGAAGGTCTCTAAACTGAATTGTATTCATATTTCTTCAAAAAGCTCTATTGCGGATTGAATGGAATGGAACAAATTGGGGTCGTTGGGGTTTAAACATAATTCGTTCTCTTAGTTTCCTTGATACTAAACCTAAGAGCCATCTCCCATGCAACTTAAGAGAGTTTCTTGAGAGAACGTTTGGAAAACCGTTCCAAATGGTTCAAAATGAACAATTTTTCTAACTCTTCCAAAATTCACCAGAAAAAATAATAATAAAATAGGGGTGGTTTTTGGACCAATACTAATCAATCAACAATATTTTGGTCAAAATTGAAGGGAGTCAGGTAAAGCCTTTTAATTCAGGCTGCAGACGCTTCACATAGAAATTTAAAGTTTTCATCGTGATTTACTCATCAAGAGAGCATAAAATGCGTGGTAATCGAGCGTTGTCCATAAGAAAAAGTCTAAATTGGCCTTAAAGTAGCAGTGGTAGTTTTGAGAATGGTCTGTGAGGGAGTAATAGGCAACTCATCTTACTCCGGTGTGTGGCAAGTTCACCAATCATACAGCCTTCCAGTCATTTTCCAGTCACCCAGTCACAATCCAGTCAATTTCCAGTCAACCAATCATGTTCCAATCATGTTCCAATCTCTCCAGACAACCAGTCATTTTCCCAATCAGCCAATCCCTGTCCAATCATCCCCAGTCACCACCAGTCATTTGATTGGCAATCGGTGTACACATTTTAAGGGAGTTGCGGTCCCCTCGCCGAGGGTAGTGTGCTGACAACAGGGCCTCGTGCGTTGAAGTCTCTTTGGTTTTATATTTCATTGAAATTCAGTTTTTCTTTTCATTACCTGCGAAAGCGTGAGCATTTTTTAGACGCTCTGGTTGTTTTATTTAGCACTCATCTTCTTGGTTCCAGGAATGAATTTTTTTCTGAGATTTGTTTCCTGTTCAGTAAGAGCGGGAATGAGCAGTGGACCTTCATCAAGAACGGGCAAAAGTAGCGAAACTCACACTGCCCCATTGTAGTGTTTACAAAATATCAAAGGGACTCCGCACGACTGTTCATATTTACACAGAGGGCTCGCTTTCCACAATAGAAACAACCCAATACGCTGAATCGTTCTTTTCAAATATAATCGTTTAGTGTTTGCCGGTGTTTGCACCAGCTGCTGAACACTGCAGTCCAGTCCAGAGCAGTAAGATGCAGCCAGGATCATGAAAAGGATTTCGCACACGATCTAAAACTACACAATGGATGAAATTTGCGCAAAACTAAAGTGACAAGAGCGGCATATTTCTCGACCCCCCCCCCCCCCCCTGGTCCGCCCTCCCCGCTATGTCTCACCTCACCTACGTGTAAAGGCGGAGCTAGGAACCGGTGCACGGTGCACTAACTTTAGTTTTTACGACAGTATTTTTTTCTCTCTTTCCACCGTAACCCTGCGACAGTTTCTCAGAGCTGTTGCCATACCGACTGTGTGGTGTGGCCTGGTCCTGCCCATCAGAGCATGCGGTCTACCGGGTAGGTCGCACGGCCCGCGGGACGAGGTGCGGGAACAGCTGGGCTGGGGAGTCATGATGTGGAGGAGGAGCGCCACGAAGGACGGGAGCGCGTCCCTGGACGTCCCCGCGACCCCAATGGGCTATTTGAGGGCTCATTTACAGCCCGGCGTGAAGTGCGGTCCAGCGGGAGCGCTGAGAGTGGATGCTGCAACAGAGAGTAAACTCGACCGAAGGACCATCTCTCTGTAGCTCTGGATGAAACTAATAAAAAGGAGAAGACAGCGGCGGTCGAGAAATGTACGTCGAACGGTCCAGTCCTGTCCTCACCCTCAATGTCTGGCCGTACCCCTCGGCATGCGGACGCAACGGCCAGAGGAGTTCCATGCGTGTGGAATGTTCGCGACTCGTTTCATGCAGTGAGAATTTTTGTTTTGTCGCAAACCGCGCAAACCCCCCTTGGCCACACCTCGGGTCCCACGTCGCTCGTGTGGCGACGCCGGCCCTCTTTCTCGCCCACCCCTGGTGCTGTCTATTTGACGGCCCGAAAATTCCCGCAAGCACCACAACTACTTGCAGCGGGCGCTGGCGCAACCGGGTGCAACCCCGCGCAAGGACGTTAAATAGAAGCGCACTTCACGTTCGCATTGCACGACATTCCACGCAGGCAGGGCAGGGGCAGGGCCCAGCCTTCACAGCCTCCTGGGCGCCGGCCCGCAAGCGCGAGTTTCTGTTTTTCGGCAACGTTTATTACCAAATACTCAACTACAGCTCGTTAGTCTAGCGATACTCACCGCCACGCAGGAAGCTACGGGGGGGGGGGGGGATATCCGGAGCGCCCTCCCCCTTCTCATCACCGCTCCATCTCCCACAGAGGCCTCCTCATCCTCAGGCTGTTCTGGCGGAAGTCAACTCATCCGTGCGGCTGACGAAAATAACGCCCTCGGCGTTCCGGCCCGGGCCGCCCCGGGCGCCGAGGCGAGCGAGTTAATCTTCGTTTAATCTGTCGCCATTTGTCTAATAGACGCGGGCAGCTAATTGGAGCCGTGCCTGACGTGTGGAGAGGCGGGGCGGGGCCTTGTGAGCCGACACGGGCTGCATTTCTCAGGACCACCAACAACAAGCAGGAACAGCAGTGTCAGCAGAGGTGGCGGTGTCCCTGCAACACGCCACGTCGTCCTGGACAGGGTCGCATAGATATATTTGGCCCATTCTCGTTTGACAGAGAAGCTGCGAGGACAGCGGGACTTACTTCCCAAGTATCAGACATCGGACAGGCTACGTGTCTGTGTCTAGTTCCACACACCCTTCACATTTTGAGCACCTATCTTGTATGATTCTTGGGCAGTAAGTCCCTGTCATATTGCCGGGTAGATCACCTACCAGCCAACCAGTATTGAGAGTTGTCTAAAGTCTTCGGTAGTCAACATTGCAAATCGTTTTTCTCTATGTGATGGACTTTTCAAGTCTTACTCAGTCATAACCTCAACAACTCTAAAGTGACCGACTTCTGGAAGGTTAGATCGGGTTAGATCCCCGCCCGACTGGCTGACTTGCAGACTGCGTATTAATTACAAGTAAGGGTGTGAATCAAACACGGAAAAACAGACTTTGTTGTGGTTATCAACTCTGTTTAGTAGGCTAAATTCGATAGCTTTAATAGAGAATCCGACACCCACTACCAGAAGTTGGTTGTCACGACCGACTTGTACGAATAGAACAAACTCCAGGTTCGTCCAGTTTCGTTTTCTATTTGTACAAGTGTCCGGTCGTGACAACTAACTCCTGGTTGTGGGTATCGGATTCTCGATTACAGCTATCAAATTCTTGTGGTTGCGTCTTTTTGCGCGATATCTTATTTGTGCATTATGGACCTTCAGTTTCATTATTGTGCACTGTTTCTGGCGTTAGCGCGGGCGGCGCGCGCGGTGGGCGACTACTCAGACAGCAGGGTGTTCATTGTTGAACTGTTACGCAGCTCGAAAATGCAACAGGTGGTGTTGGATGTGTTGGATGGACGACCACGCCGAGGGATCTTTTAGGAGAATATCCGAGCACTGAAGGAGTGGGCCTCTATGTCAAACGAGCCCGAACGAGCCTATGTGATGGGCTTATGTTAATGGCATACATTGATTGCATCTTTTGTACTTTTTAGACAGTCCCTACGACTGTCTCTACAAGAAGGCACAGTCCCCCCCCC
>NW_026267339.1:57883-59410 GCF_000697945.3 Frankliniella occidentalis | reverse complement strand
GCCGCCGGCGGGCGCCTATGGTGCAGCGAAGAAAGTGCAAGGCAGCCCGGCGCTGCGCCTGCCGCCAGGACACACCATCAACCTTGTTTTCCGGAGAGCGCGCCAGTCAGGCTGTCCGGAGCGACAGGCAGCACCTCGGCTGCCCCCTCCATTCAGCCATCAATCGCATTGTTAGACGCAGTGCGCAAAGTCCTCCAACGAACGCGAAAGAGCAGCAGATAAAAGTCAAGCAGGAACTTGCGAGGTCTAGGGCAGGTCGGCGACCCCGCGCCGCCAGTCGAAATTGACCGCGGGCGTCAACGAAGGTACAGGGTTCTACCATTCGCTCTGTCAGTTGGATGGAAAAGTTAGGCAGTTCGCAGAGACACCACGGTACGCTGTTGAGAGGTGAATGCGGGATCGCGCATGTGTCAATGCACTCTACACGCGGGTGAGAAAAAAAATCACTGACCTCATCCACTAAATTACTCAGTGCCTCAGCAAAAAAAAAATCGATCATTCAGAAAGTACGTCCGTCATTCGCCACGTTCAGCCACAACCAGCCAAGTTCGGCATCAACAGGCTCTCCTAGCGCCTGTGACGTAGGCAAAATCTTGCCTGCAGCGCATGCATGTACTGCGGGGTAGCCTACCCAGAGTCTCGCAGGCGCCCACCAGCTCCCCGTAATCTGCCCAATGAAAATGAAGAAACACGTCCGCACTTTCTGGACGACCCCTTACATGGGAAATAGGATATCCTAGGAGCGGCGGTGTCGTTCGGATGCGCGCCAGAAGTCCCATTGCCGCTGCCGCCCGAGCCGCGGGGAGATGCCGCCGCGGTCCTTGAGTCGCGTGGTGTGAGGACTCTGGAAGCGCCCGCGAGTGCATCGGAATTGTCGGCGCGGTGGCGGCGGCCTGGGACGCGTACGGCCGGGTCGGGCCAACGCCAGCAGCGCCAGCAGCGCCGGCTGCTAACCCCGCCGTGCGGACGACGGTTTCCACACGAGCGGCGGCGGCCCTGGCCATGGCCCTGGCCGTGGCGGGAGGCGCGCCGGATTGAAGCGAGTTGTTTTTATTTAGCCGCGCAGGGGCATCGCGGACAAGCGTAACGACGAAATGCATTTCGATGAGTGCTGGCTGAACGTGGCACCTTCCGGGTGAAAAAGAAAAGTTGTCGTGTATCCATCCTATCAATGTTGTTGTCTGTATCTGTAAATAGTCATCATGTATTTGTTATACAACGCACATTATGACCCTTGATCAAAGTGCCAATAAACTGTCTTCACTATTCTCTGATCGATCCTCTCATCAGGCGCGTTGTTCCTTTGTCACCCGAACACCACCGGAACCAAGAACAGGGCATTGTGCCAAGACAAATTTGCATTGGTTTAATGCTCTGTTCTTATTTCCGCAAACACATTTTTGTCATGAGAACCGGCTTTTCTGCATGAAGAATACTATGTGAACAATTTCCGTGATGTAGCGCGAGCGCTGGGAGGAGCAGGTTGTTTATTATCCTGTCCATCCTGTCTCTTCTGCGTTGGATATT
>NW_026267339.1:51146-57833 GCF_000697945.3 Frankliniella occidentalis | reverse complement strand
CTACCACTGTTCTCTCTTTCTGCCGCCAGCGATTCTGCCATCGGCCCGTGCCATATTCTCCTTTCTCTTTTTTTCGCCACCCCCTACTGCTTCACCCCGCTTACCTCCTCTCTCTATTCCGTAGGCCCCACGGTGGCGCTCCATTTTTTCCGAGTGGCCTTTCTACTTCCGCACCCTCACACCTCGCACTCGACCTACCTCCCCCTCCTCCGTCTCGCTTTTTCGTTTGCACCTCGGCATGATCGCCCACACCCCCTCACACACCCCTTCCTCTCCACCGCCCGCCGCTCTCGGTGTAAACCCCCACGGCAAGCGCAAGCGAGCCCCCCGCCAAGCCCACCAAGCCTCGGCTCGGACGGCCTTTTGGGGGGCTCACGGAACCCCATTAGGGGCGAATTATGGAAACCCACATGCCTCGCCTCGCCTCGCCACGCCGCCGCGCCCGCCGCCCCCTCGTCCACACCTCCGTGCACCTTTACTATCGCGGATTTGTCTGAGCGGGCCGGGCGGGGCACTTGCACCGACTGATGATGATCAGCGCCCTGAAGCGCCGCGGCGCTGCGGGCCCACGGGGCAGCGGCCCCGGGATGGGATGGCACTGATGGCGCGCTGCTGAATGGAGGGCGGAGGGCGCGCCCCGGGCCGGGGCTCCAGCCGGGGCGGGGGGAAAGCGATATTGGGAACAGAGCGGCCAGGGCAGAGCCATGTCAAAAGATTTGACTCCCGCGCGCGCTTCGGGTTGCGTCGCCGCCGCGCCGCCCCTCCCCCTCCCCCAGTGCGACGGCCTGCCTGGCCTGCCTGGCCTGCCTGGCCTGCCTAGCCTGCCTGTGCAATCTCCTGAGAGCACCCGAGCGCCCGCCGGCACCGCGTTGGAGGCGGCAGGCTCAGCGGCAAAAGGCAAAGGGGCGGGACAACGACCCGGAACACAACACCCTGTGCGAGACCCGCTCCACCCCATCGCGCCTCCCTCAACCCACCCCGCCCCTGCTCGCCCCACCCCACCGCCCGCCGCCGCGCCGCGCTCCGATGGCCGTCGGGTGTACACACATGGAGTGGCCCTGGCCCCTGTCGTCGCGGTCCTCCGCGGTCCTCGGCAGTGGCGGGCTGCGGCGGCCCGGCGCGATGGTGGAGGCGTGCGTCACTGGCTCAAGTAGGCTAAGCCCTCTGTAAGGGCCTGCCCATTATTGGCTGAGCGATAGCAAATCCTATTACTCCAGTGCAGTGATGTTCAGAAAGATTCACGTCTGTGTTTCTATCTATCTGTTTGTATGTTGGTTTGTTTGTTTGTTTGTCTGTAATCCCGATAACTCGACAACGGATTGAGCTAGGCAGTTCAAATTTTCAGGGTAACTTTGTGTCATAAAAAGCGAGAACTGAGCCCTCTAGCTCAAAAATTGGCTGAAAACGGGCAATTTAACAATCATTCGGACAATATTGCGCACTTTTGCAATATCTGTTATGGTTTCCTGAGGGGTAACTCGTTAAGTTGGGATTCGAAGGACCAAAACTTCATTATCCGTTTGGCTCTATCTCTAACCATTTGGGCTGTAGAGGGAGTTTCCCACACGAAAATGCTAAACTAATACATGTCTTTCCTCAGATATTTGATAGTCTCCGTTCTGTTGGGGAAAGTGGTCAAAATAAAAGCCAGTCGACCAAAATTTGTGCTTTGTGAGACTGAAGGTCTCTTTAGGCCAGGTGCGTAGCAGCGTGACAGTGCTTCCTGAGATATCGCGAAGCCTGTCACGCGGACGTGGGCTGGAGTCGAGGCTGGAGTACATCCACCTGGTATCACCCTAGCACGGACTTACTTGTGTCAACTGTCGTTGCCTGCCGAAAAAGATTCGGAAAAAAAAAATAAGAACAATGCAGTTAAATGAAGTGTTCAACTGGCATGTATATGCAAGTGCTCAACACTTTGATGCACACTTTTAAGTGTTGGACTGGACATTTTAACACTGTTAAGTGTTCAACACTAAACACTTAGAGGTGTTAAACATGAGGTTTGGCCATGACCCTTTGAACACTTTGGACACAAATTTACTGTTGAACACTTTAAAGTATTCAAATATCCAGTCAAATACTTTAAAGTGTGTAACATAGTGTTGAACACCTTGTATGTGCACATGTTCACGCCGGTTGAATGCTTTATTTGTCCGTGAAGTGGAGGTTTTCAGTCAAGACCATCACTGGCTCAAAGTGACGATAACAAATAGATGTCAAGAGAAACTACAGAAAAGCTTGTTCATGAGTTTCTTCTGAAACATTGGGACCGCAGTTTGGAAGCAACCTAAGCGCCTACGAAGTAAGACCAAAAAGGTACAATTGGTGCGTCTACAACTACCAACACACCTAACTTTGTAGTGGCGCAAGAACAGTGGGTCAGAATATGATCGTGGTTCGCCTCACTGCTTATTTCTACCACAATGCCATCTCTCGGTCTGCGAAGACAGAACTCCAGAAGCGTTGGCTCGATCGCTTCGGGTATCGCCCGACCAGAGCTCGACGGGTCTCCTTCATTTTGGCTCTGTGCGGTACCACGTTGCCATGCGCCGTCTTTCCACTCGTCTGCGATGAACTGTAATGCGTTCTCTGTCTCTCTGCAGAGACATGTCTCTATTCCTCTCCATCTCTCTCTCCTCTCACGTCTCACGTCCGCCCGTCTTTCCCTCCGTCTGTCCTCCGACCAGGAAGGCGCGCTCGCTGCAGGCGCCGGGCTTGTGTTGTTGGCCACAATGCGGGAGCCCTCGCCACACGTGTATAATGCACGACGCCCCAATGAAAAACGCGGGTAAATAATGTAAGCATCAGACGGGCGTGGTGGTCCGGCGGAGGGGGGGGGGGGGCACGGGGGCTCACCGGGGACTGGAGGGATGTGTGGTGCAGGCCGCCGGGCCCGGGCGGGGGCAGGCACTACCCACTAGACCAGCTGGAGCACGTACGGCGTGGCTTGGCTAACATGAACAACAACTTGCACTGTGGTTTACACCGCCCTCCCCCTCTCCCATTCGGCGGACATGAATGTTTGTTCTTCGTGCATTTGGATCCTTTCTAACGACCGGTTTCAGTGAGCACTAGCATTGAAATTTGTATAAAGTAGAATCAAATATGGCAGGAAAACGATTCAATGAAATAAGAATGAAATGATATTTATATTCTGGATGATTATTGATTTAGAGTTTACTGCATATTATTTGTAGAGATGGTTACAGTATTTACAGCAGTTGAGAACCAAGTGAGAACAATGTAAATCTCTTAAACACACACTCAGACAGACACAAACCACATACACACACACGCACGCATTCACACGCATTAAGTGATAGAAATATGAAATGACCACATATGTGGTGACTTCGAATGAGCAGAAATAACGAAATTTCCCATAGAAATTTATCAACTATCTGATCGTTTCTAGAAGTCAATGGCCAACCAAAACAGGGTAAGTATATAGTCCTCTCGACGCAAATTTGAACGGCCTCGAAAAAAGTCATATATAATCTGAACATCATGTCCTCTTTTATAAGACAAAAATGTACGGTATCTGCGCTAGAGACTAAGAACATTTTCATTTTTTAAAGTGTATCATTCTCAAGCTTTGTGTTTTGTTAATAATTTTATCTTGTCACACGTAGAACGGTTGAGTTTTTTCGAAGAGGCCGTACAAGTTCAGGGTCACAAAAACTATCACTGTCCTATCATTTCGATTGTATTACAATCTGAATAAATAACTAATCTTGCTTCTTAACGATCACATTCTCACGAAAACCGTTCGAGGATTTCCATCACATGATCGTATTCAAGTTCCTTGGCGTCGATTGCGAACAAGTGGTCCATATGATTAAACTTTGGCCATGGCACTCGGTAGAAATCCACAACATTCGGTAACAACTTCGCTATCCTCTGAACGTCCTAAAATTGAAAAAGAAAACCCGATTAAATTATCTTGTCTGACACATGATCCTTAAGATAAATCAGGTACTAGTAAACAAATCGAGAGTTTGCCTGCCCACCTCCATGGAGTCCAGCCAGTCGTTCTCGCCGACGGAGATGGCGACAGGGAAGTCTACCCTGCTAAGGTTGTAGGCTGGTGGCTGCGCCTGACCGTACTTGGCCAAGTTCCGCTTTGCGCCCAGGTCGAACTGCCTGAAGTCGCCGGACGTGAAACTCTGCACGTAGTGCAGCAGCGTGCGGGTCGAGCCGCCCGAGGGCACGTGGCCCATGATCACGGGGAACATCGTCTGCAAACAGAACGCAATTGGTTTTAGAGAGCGAAGGGGACGCTGCGCTGTACCCCGCGCCACAAGTGGCCGCCGAGCAGCAACAGGTGGCGCTACTCCCCGCCGGCAGCACCCTGCAGCGGGTCCTGCGCGGGGTACGGCCTGCCGCCTGGCGAGCCGCCTGGACTTCCCCCGGCGTCACTGACCGCGTTGAGCTGCTCCGCGTCGAAGCCCAGCAGCATGAAGGCGGCGTTCTTGCAGATGCGCTGCGTGACCACGGCCTCCTCCCGACACAGCTGCTTCAGGGCCTCGTTGAGCGTCAGGGTGGGCCGCAAGCTGTGCACCCCCAGCATGGCGGTGAGCGTCTGCAGCAAGCGGAGAGGTGAGACAGGCAGTTTTAGTCCGAAAACGCGCTCCCGGTGGTACTTACGCTGACGGTAGGAGCGAGGGCAGCCAGGCCCTTGAGCACGGGGCTCTGCGCGTGCTGGAGGAACACGGTGGGCGCCAGCGCCACGTGCACCGACACCAGGCGGCTGTACTCGGGCCGCAGCGCGCCCATCACCATCATCATGGTGTTGCCCATGGAGTGGCCGACGACGGGCACCTGGGCCTGGTCGGTGGCCGTCGTCACGTAGTCCAGTATGGCGGGCACGTCGTACTGCCCCATCTCGTGCCAGCTGCGAGAGACAGGACGTGAAGGCGGTGACCCTACTCTAACTCACACGCGGTGGCCTTTCGGGGCTCGTACCTGAACTGCCAGTACTTGTCGTCCGTGGACGGTATCTCCACGTGCCCCATGGAGTACCGGTTCCCACGAGGGTTGGCGATCCACACGTCCCAGCCGGCGTCCGCCAGGATGTATCCTGCAAACAAAAGGGGTTCGGTAAGCGAGGACGGGCTGCAGGCAGAATGGCGGGCGGGTCGTCTGTCTGCACTCACCGAGTCCCTTCCTCGGCCCCATGATGAACCACACCGCCGAGGAGCAGAACATGCCCGGCAAGAGCAGCACGGTGCGCCCAGCGCTGTGCCGCGCTGCACCTGGAAATGGAGAGCCAGATCGTCAGCACGTAGCTCCGTCAGGGGCAGGCCTGGCACGGCTTGAGCCACTGCACTGGCCCTGGGAGCGCCTGCCGCCTGCCGCGACGAGGGTAGGCTGCCGACGCACAGCCATGTACCAGGGGTGCCTACCCTCCAGGCGCTCCCGCTGGCATACCGACCTCGCTTCCGCTTGATGCCCGTGCTGGTGAACGACCTGCGGCGGGAGTTCCTTGTCGTCCTCAGCGGCTTCCTCAAGGAACGCACCCGGTTGCTGTTGATGTCATCACTGTCCTGCCATCAAGGGAGCATTTTGCACGAGTCAGAATGCGGGTGGGTGCCGGCGACGGTCAGTGGCAAGCGGACTTACGGAGTGGGCGCCGTGCGGCACGCGGTGCAGCGTGAGCAGGTAGCCGTCCTCCGTCATCACCACGTGGTTCTCCACCGGGTAGCCGTACTTCTTGAGGAGCTTGGGCTGCAACAGGACACGTGCCGGGCGTGAGTCAGCGGCGCGGAAGTGGGTGCTTGACTTTGGGTGCAGCACGGCGGAGCTGGAGCAGCAGCTGTCAGGGGCCATGACACGGCCGCCTGCTGCCCCTGGCCCTGGCGGGGGTCTCGGCCCCCCGACACGGCGCAGCTGCAGCGCCCGGGTCCGCCCATCCAGGCGGCTGCCGGCCCGCCCGGGCACGGCCAGGGTCAGGTGAAATGGGGCAGGGAAATGCTTTTTGTTCGTCACGTGCGCGACCCGTTTATCTGGCGGGCCGATAAATTTTCCCGCTGGTCTGCAACGCGAGGCGCACGCTGGGCCTGGGCCGGCCGGGCGCCTGCAGCTCGGGCCGGCCAGACTGGCGCCAGGGCAGCAAGGGCCTCGGCGGGGGGCGGAGCGTGGGGCAGGTTCAGTTTGAGGAAAATGGAGGAGAGCACTGGAGACGGTAGCCCCGGCCGGCAGGCTAGCAGGCGGCGGCAGGCGGCGCCTCCGAAAGCGAGAGTTCGATTTACACGAAGAGGCGTCGTCGCGCCGGTCGGCCGGCAGGCGTGTGGCCCACTTATGACCAGCCCGACCAGCTCGGACTCACCACGGACAGCGAGGCGTCCTCCAGCACCTCCCGCGGCGTGTGCGCGTACTTGTCGGCGGGGGCCGCTGCCGCCGCAGCGGGGGCGGCGGTGCTGGGGGCAGCATCGGTGGCGGCGACGGCGGCGGCGACATCATCGGCGGCGGCGAGTCCGGGGGCGGCGCTGGGCAGGGCGGGGGCCAGGATGGTGGAGGGCGAGGGCCGCGTGGCGCACGAGTACTGGCACAGCAGCAGCAGCAGCGCCGGCAGCAGCACCGGCACCCAAGACACGTCGCTCTCCATCATCTTCCTGCGCAACATCAACAAGCAAGACATCTCAGCACACACTCACACGCATTGATGAAAAATAACGCGGTCTT
>NW_026267339.1:36822-42276 GCF_000697945.3 Frankliniella occidentalis | reverse complement strand
TATTCATTCTGAAAATATTTTTAAAAATAACCAAAAATATGCGCTTTAATTATCCAAAAACGGGTTATTGAGCTCGACTGGATATGGGTAGGTAGGATACCGCACCTTTGGTTTTACAGTGTTCTTTCGTGATCCTCCTACGTTACAGCGTGCGTGACGCGTCCTCTTGAAATTTACTACATGGGTGGGACAGTAGGAATTGGACTCGAACTTCACAATTACGTTCATGGTTTTCTTGTTTTTGGCTGTAGTATCATAGCGCAGCGGTGGATAGACGCCGGGGATAAACGGCGGCTTCTCCAGAACGTAGTCCTTTCCTATATTTTCAGGCACCTCCACTATGTTGGAGACCAGCACGTCGCACAGTAGAATGCAGCCAATGGTCCCTTTGTCGCAGTAGTGTGACGCGTACTTGGGGGAGGCCGTGAATGAGACTCCTGCTCCATATCTGTGGCCTGCGGAGGGTCAGAACGCAGTCGGATTTCAGGATGAATCGGGAAGGGAACATAACGAAAAATTGGTGAAATTAATGGGAAAGGGCTTACCACAGTAACGGGAGACATCAAAATTGTTTTGCAAAATTGAAGAGACCCTACTTGATTTGGTACCGTGCCATAACTTAATCACATCCACTCGTCCATAAGCCCTCTCATACTCATCCTTCTTTTCTTTGAATCTTTGTTGAAGGCTATAATTTTGAACCGCCTCAATAGACTGTATTTCTAAGGGAGGGAAATGGCCCTTTTCTTTTCTCAAAAACACTGAAAAAAGAAAATACAATTGTCAACACAAGATCTGCCTGAAAGGCGCCGAGCGCAGTCAAAACAATCCACTTAGAAATGAGCACCCTCCACATTGAAAGTATCACGAGGCAGTGCTTCTAATAGCGCCTGCCACGCGCTGGTTAGGCCAGCCCGCCAAGCAGCTGAGTGTAATCGGCGGCCCGCCCGGAGCGCCCAATAAGATCGGAAAGCGTCGGAGAGCAAGAAGAGCGAGAGCAAGGCTGCGTTTTGTCACCAAACTTCATCATTGCGCCACCTCAGGGCACGTTTATTGTTGGAGCACCTTGCTGGTAACACATTACTGGCCAATATTTCGTACGGATAATGCGAATCCACACTACCGGTGCCAATAATAAATTACATTAAGTGTACAGTGTGAATGGGCAATGTACGATATGATATTCTACCATCTCTTCAACTCTAGATGGATCGAGAGAGCACGATACACATCTTAGAAAAATCCGGGGAAATCGCGTGCCAGATGAAAACAAAAACACGACTTCTGTCTGTAACGAGGGGTGGATAACTCTTGAATTGGGTGTACAAATTTCAAGAATTGAATTTGAATTAGCTTGAATTGGTTTGAATTGAATTTGAATTGGACTGAATTGGTGGAATTGGTTTTGAATTGGTTTCAATTATTGCGATTTTATGTTACTGAATTAGCGTGAATTGGCTTGAATTGACTTGAATTGACTGAACATTGTCTTGAATTGGACTGAATTAGTTAAATTAGTTTTGAATTTGTTTGAATTGAATTGAATTGAATTGGTCTGAATTGAATTGAATTGGTCTGAATTAGTTTGAATTGGGCAGAATTAGGGGTGTACACTTGGCAGGGGAGTTATCCACCCCTTGGTCTGTAAGCGGTCAAACTACACAAAATAGCAACCAAAAACGTTTGGCTTCCTGCACACAACTCATAACTGCACACTGGTAAAACAAGTGCGCAATATTTGCACACCAAACGTGTGCAAGTTGTGATTTTGCACATTACATGGTGTTTAACTTAAGTTGCACACTTGCGTGGTGTGCAAATTTTAGACGTTTTGTAAACGTTTAAATTCTGCACACTTGGACACACACAGTAGTTCTATATGCCGTTAATAGGGAACCATACGGTGTGCAGCTGCTATACGTTTCGTAAGTGTCGAAAGTTTAAACACCAATTGACGTATAACATAGTTAGACACCACGAAGTGTCTAGAAAATGCCCACTTGAACTTAACTTGACGTGCAAAGTTAAACACTTGTTTTACCGGTGTAACCCCCGAGGGACGCACTTTAAAAATTTGCATTGCAAAATGAAAATTACTATTAGTTTTAAAAACAATAACATCAACAGAACATAAGATGCAGTTTCAGGAATTGGAGGTGTGTTTAAAACAATTTATTGTTCAACCACGACTAAACGTGTTTTATGAACAAATTATGATAGTTACCCATCCAATACAAAAAATAGTACACTGCAATTTAACTTTGGTTCCTTTAAAAGTTCCGAAAAAGTCCTGCGTCACACTACCTACGAATCGAAATTACATCAGTGCCACGAATGTCTCCAAGAAACTTTTTCAAGGTAAGGTGTGTCGTAGACACCCTTCGACAGCATGTTATCTCTTGGTTGAATGAACCCCCACGGCCACGCCCAATTAGTCATGCGCAGGATAAGCGCTGTTGTTATGGCACATCGAACCATTATGCTTGCAAACCTCACAGACCTGGGTGATTAACGTTCAACTGCTTACTTCAGTTCAACTTTGAATTTTCGGTAAACTACTTAAACCCAAGGAGAACATGACTGTCACACGAGGGGGAAACGACTAAGGTAATCCGGCTGACAACCATTAGGTAATCCGGCACGTGTAATCCGGGGAAATTCGAAAAAATCCAGGGTCATCCGGGGAAATTTTAGGGTAATCCGGGAAAATTTTACAGTGACCAGGGGTATCCTAGAGAAAAAGCAACGTAATCCGGAGGATACTCCGGATGTAATCCGAGTAATCCGTAATCCGGCTGACACAAAGTTTAACAGTCGTTTCCCCCTCGCAGTCACAGCTACATAAAAATGACGCCATTCAATCACCATTTAGTCACTATTTTGAGGGATGTCATTTGGGACGTCATTGACATCATCAAAATGACGTTAAAGTTATCAACCTGTTTTCGTTGGATAATGAAGCGAAAAATACTTACAGTTGGAAACTGTTTGGTAATCAGCGTCCCCCGGTGTTAACACACTTCTCTGTACGTCAAACTCCATATTTACCGACACCTCTTTAATGCCTGAAAAATAACGTTCAAACAATCACACACTTCATGGGAATCAGACTGCATCATACCGATAGCCCTCAACTCTTCAGAACCCCGGCCCACCATTCTTACGCACACAGATAATTGTATGTATTTAAAAAAAAAAAAAATTGTGTGCGTCCCTGTGATTACGGTACAAAACATGTACCGTCTACTTGATTTCCTAGTAACTCACCCCTAAAAATGATCAAAACTTAATCAGCTCTCGTTTAGCCGTTCTAGAAAACTGACTAAGCGTTTTCACCGTGTACTTACGGAAAATTCCTTACAGAGCTGTGTCGCACAAAGTCTGACACTTTGGAAATCTAAGTGCAGAACTGCTCTGCAATTGCAAGAGGTGAACAAAGCCGCTCTGTAGTTGCAACTGCAGAACTGTTTAGTTCGCCACTTGCAACTGCAGAACAAAATTGTTCGCCACTTACAACTGGAAAACAGTTGTGCTCTAAGATTTGAAAAACATTATCACGTAAAAAATGTCTTAATTACGTAAGAATATTTTATGTATAAGCCACTTTATGTTCGGGAAGTACGCAAGCAATTTTAATATAAGTACGCAAAACTCAGTGGGTACCATGTGCGGTGATATCGCTGTAACCCTTTAGGATTTCTCCATACACGAAACAATCTAGTGATCAGCCCTGTTAGACGTAAATAAGTCTTAGCGAGCAAACCCACGAACTGCAGCACAGCCCCATGCTTTTACTCAGGTGTACTTACTCGAACTGCACTTTGCGGAGCTGCGTAGCGGCCTGCTTTCCTTATCACTTTCTGCCGTGCATCGCGCGCGTCACCTCGATCCAGATTGTTCCATCCCCTTGCACGACGATCGCGAGGGTGTCGTCAGGCTGCATCCCCGCAGCTTGTCGACACGCCCACCCGCTGGGATTCCTGCTTTGGTAGCACGTTTAAGGGGAGGTTAAGCGATTACCTGGAGCCAGGTAAAGTTGGGGTTGCCGACATTGACGCTACCTACTGTCAGTACTTCATTAGCTGCAGGGCGATGGTCCTATGGACGACAAATCTGCCCGAATCTGCCTTCCTGGACGCGATCGGACCACTGTGGATAACTGTAGATTCGTTGACAGTTTACAGTCGCAAAATCAGCCAAAAATGAACCACATTAAAAGGTGATATTATGTCGTCCTCGAGGGTAAATTGTCAAAATAGATTTCTTTTGACAAAAATTTCGTCCGTTTGGCCGGCAAATGGTTCTTTGGGTGCAAGGGAGATACGCGTAGAAGACAAGATTAATTCTTGTGTTAGAGAATTAACTGCTCATTTAACTTGAATCATCGTTGTGGTTGGAGCATTCAAAAAGTTCCTCCGTTATCTCTCGTAACGAAATTGCCAAGTTCAGCCAATGTCAGGTCTCATGGCGCCTGCTACGTAGGCAACATCAAGTCTGTCGTGCGTGCGTGTACTGCGGGGTGGCCTACCCTGCGTCTCGCAGGCGCCAAGCTCCCGTGATATGCCAAATGGTCGAGTGAGAAAGGAGTGTACTTTCTAGACGACACTTAAAAAGAACAAGCCTTGGCTTGTCCCTCCGTAAGCGTGGCCCCGGTGCGGGGGATACCCTGCCCCCCCCCCCTCACCCGTATGCGCCCCCGCCAGTCTGACCCGACCCCCTGGACGGGACGGCCCCACGGACATGCATCCCGCCTTGCTGAATCACAACCCAAACACGCGAAAGCAAAAAGGGAAACAGCCGTGTGCGGGATGGGCACGGCGTGTACGCCCGGGCGCTGGTCCGCACCCCGCCCCGCCGCGTGGCCCCCGGAGAGAGGTGTGAGTGAAGAATGTGGGGCGCGGCGCGGCGCGGCATGGCCCAGCACCCGCCGCGCCGCCGCCGCCCGCCAACATTCCGGCGCCCATCATTGCCATTCGGTAATATGCAGCTTTGTTTTCGTCGCGCGGCGGTCCGGGCCGGAGAGCGTCGGGCCCGGTGCCCCAGACAGGAAGGGTGGCGACGAGGCGGACACGAGCCGAGACGGTTCCTCGCACCGAGAAAAGAAAGTCGCTCTTCTGAAACAATTTCCACCAGTAATTTCGGGGCAGTTAAGGAGGTTTTGGTTAAGTTTTGCGAAAAAAACAAAACCGCCCAAAGTTTTCTTTGAACTACGTCAATTCCCACCCCCCCCCCTTCTTCATTTTTAAACGACCAGTGTATTGTGACGAGTAAGTAAGGCGTGCACGGGGTACATTGCGTCCACGACGCCCAGGGAATGCTGACGACCAAGATGCGGTCGAGGGGGAGAGCGAGGTGGCCGAGGAGAGGAGAGTAACCCGGGGGAACAATTGTGTAGAAAGGAGGAGGAGAGAGGCGGGCAATTGCTTCCTCGGTGTCGGTGTGTGTCGGGCGGCG
>NW_026267339.1:29582-30141 GCF_000697945.3 Frankliniella occidentalis | reverse complement strand
TGATTGCAGTGGCTTTGGCCGGGTGATGGGTGAGCCGTCAGGAGGGCCCGGCTGAAGGCCCGCCCGGCCCCGCGCCCCGCTCTGCCGCCGCCCACGGGCCCCACGCCGCGCACAGCTCCCGGCCCGACTAAATTGAAAGGACGGCGACGAGGACCGAGCGAACCCCCCCCCCCCCCCTGGGCAGCAGCACACGGTCAGGAGGAGGGTCATGGACCCGGCGCGGAGCGGCGCGGGTGCGACGGTCCGCGAACACTGTCGGACTCCCTATGCACCACGCGAACTCCCCCCCTCCCTCCTCGGCTCCCTATCACCACGCCTCTTACGCCCCCGCGCACCTCGCGTGCAGCGCCCATCCGCGCCCCGCCGCGTGCCTCTCCCCCTCCCGCGCGCCCCTCCCTCCCACGGACTCGTCCTGTCCATATCAGCGTGCGGACGGAAACGAAACGGGAGCCCCCTCGCCCCCTTCTCCTATCGGCACACACGGCGACTGACCACTACTGCCGCGGCCCCCGCGCAGGCCTCCTCCCTTCATTGGGTTAGATTGAACCACATTAGTCTG